>NC_132883.1:41948833-42211333 GCF_030463535.1 Salminus brasiliensis | reverse complement strand
AAAGATATACTTAAATATCTGCAGAAATGTGAGGGGTGTACTCACTTTTGTGATACACTGTAATTACAAATAATGCTAATGATAGTGGGGACGTCACACACACAGTGTAGCCTATGGAATGATGAAGCGTCTGGTGCTGAAGTGGTGGTATGGGGGGGCAAATGAAAATCTGCTTAGGGCCCCATAAAGGCTTGGGCCGGCCTTGGTCCTACTGGATTGAGAATTGGCGACCGGGAAGAACCAGCAAAGGAAGATCACTGAAGTCACTGTCATGTTCATAAAAGCAGTTTGAGACCACTTCATGCTCGAAGACGCCGTTAGAAGATGGGTGAATTGTGGTCATGAAGTGCTGCACATGGTCAGCAACTTTCTGTCAGCTCCAAGCTTCAGTCTGGTCATTTTCTGTTGACCTCTCCATCGACAGAACTGCCGCTCACTGGAGGCTTCTGCTGTATGGCACTGCTGCCGCACGATTGACCAAATGACCAAAACACCCGCTTTTCTTCCTATACGAGCCGCAGTGCAAACATCACACACTCCTCCTAAATTCCATACCCACCTCTACGGTCACCCCCCTCCACCACAAATTCCTGTTCATGTACTCCATGCACACACAGACGCACAACACACAAGTCACAGCACACTTCTTTACCACAGTGTTACAGGAAGTTGGCTTACCCTCCGATCAGCCATAACATTAGCACCACCTGCCTAATATGGAATAGGTTCCCCTTGTGCCGCCACCAGCACAGACTTCACAAGACCTCTGAAGGCATCCTGTGGTGTCTGGCGTCAAGGCTAGTGTCAGCAGCAGATCCTTCGAGTCTTGTGAGTTGTGAGGTGGTGCCTCCATAGATCGCATAAGTGAGCCTTAGGTGCCCATGACCCTTTTTTGGGATGGTGGAAGATCTAGGAGGGAAGAAATTTCACCAGCGGACTTGTTGTTGGTGCAGTGGTGGCTTCTATTACATACAGAACCACGCTGGAGTTCAGTGAGCTCTTTAGGACCTCCCATTCTTTCACTTGTATGTGTGTAAAGGCAGATTGCATGGTTAGGGGTTTTTATACACCCAATACTTTTGTCCAGGCTACATTTCTCCAGTCGTCAGTTGTCCACGGCTGGTGAGCCTGTGCTGAGCCACTGCAGCCTCAGCTTTCTGTTCTTGGCTAAAAGAAGAGGATCTCAGAGGACGTCAGCATGGTCTTGTTCAGTGAGCTCTTCAGAACCACGCATTCTTTTACTAGTATGTGTGTAAAGGCAGATTGCATGGCTATGGGCTTGGGCTTTTATGCACCTGTGGTGGCTGTGGAACTGAATCTGGAACATCTGGATTCAATGATTAAGAGGTGTGTCCCAATACTTTTGTCCAGGCTGTGCTGAGCCACTGCAGCCTCAGCTTTCTGTTCTTGGCTGAAAGAAGAGGATCTCAGAGCATGTCAGCATGGTCTTGTTGTCCTCCTCCATGGTGGTTCCTATTACAGAACCACACTGGAGGTCAGTGAGCTCTTCAGAACCACCCATTCTTTCACTAGCATGTGTGTAAAGACAGACCCTTGATTGTATACACCTGTGGTGGCAAAGGGACTGAATCAAACGCCTGGATTCAATGATTAGGAGGTGTGTCCCAAAACTTTTGTCATACTGTGAAAAAAGAAAGGAATGCATTCCCATTGAAAGTTTATATAGCTATTATATTTGACTTTCGGTCAAACTCTTCCACAGCAGAGACCGTAAATACACAAACGCTGTTCACTCTGGTGACATACGAGAGCATCGTAGAACATGAAGCACGCCCCGAAAAATGGAGCAATCTCTTAAAACAAGTGGCCACTCCACCGACGGTGAAGCCTGTATACTGCACACTGGGAAAGCAAGCTTATAGGTTATACATCCCGCTAATACACTCTCCACCGTTATCTACGTTACAGTGTCGTTCCTAATATTGCTTTTCACTCACAAATACAGTAAAACCACTTTCAGAACACTCTGAAGAACACATTAAAGCTACAGTTTAGCACTTTAGCACAGCACACAATGGACAGATGCTAGGCTACATTAGCATAACTTCGTCTTGCCGAATCCAGCACGTCTCGGTATAACGTTTCAGATAGAGGGCGCTCTATGGAAGGCTAGTTCGCGCCTACAGGCGTGTCCATAACCTGTGACGGTCTCAGTTCTTTGGTTACAGTGCATTTAGTTCTTGCCTACCGACTGCGATAGGACGTCGCTGTTTCCGAAGAAATACATGCAAGTCGTTTGCGTTAAGGATGGGACGGGTTTAGCGATACCCAGCGATGTTTACAATGTTATACACTGAACAGTAAGCACTAATCGAAATCTCCCTTCACAATTGTGCTAATTCCTGCTAACTCACTTAAGGGGTTTCTGATGGAATGTTAGCGCAAAGCTAATGCTGGGGCACGTGAAAGGTTGTAGGCCAGTCCGGATTCAGCACGGACACTTAAAAAGGTACAATACGTCACATATTGTCGCTGTTTGCGGCTAAGTACCAGGGTAGCAGGGAAGGAATCAAAATTTAAAGGGGAATTCCAAGAATCTTTCAAAATTTCCTCATAACTCAGCCCTCGAGTTGTACGTTGGAACCCAAACACGGCCACCCGTGAACCAGAGTGGTTTGGTGGTTTCTTTGTAGAAAACCTCGCTCAGATTTCTTTACAGTGGGGGTGAATGGAACCAGGTGTGACTATAAAATACACACAAACATGACAAATATATTTGATTTGCTGTCCAAAACCATCAGTAGTGAAACCTAAAGCATCTAAATGAGTCTTCTGAGCTTCATATGTAATGTTGAAGATGGTAAAACAAACAGTGGATCTATTTGAACTACAGGGGGCACTATTTTTCCTCACTACTCCCTGTACGTATCCCTCCACTATGAATGGATTTTTTAAAAATGTAATATTTTTTGGCCAAAAACTGGCAAAAAGTGTCTTAAAAAGTGAGTCAGTATACTGTATTTGTTGTTGTTTATATAGTTTCTGTGTAGCTTTTAAATATATTTAACTTTGCAGACGACTGGTATCATTCACCCCACTGTGAGCAAATTCTTGGTGTGGAGCAATTTTAAATTTTGATTGAATTCCCCAAAGTAATTAATTAGGTATTACAATAATACTTATCAATTAAAAAAAATAAAAATTATGTATTTTTTAAATCTTGGAAATCATTAGAAGTTCTCTGAAGGCCTAGACAAGCCTCTGAGGGTTCCTAATTAATATAAACATTCAGCAATTAATCAAAATCACTGATATCATAGTAAACCGATATACCGTCCCATCCCTAATTCATATCAGAAAAGTAAGAATAATAAGCATAATAAATAAAACCCGATCTAACTTTGGTGGTCCCAAGGCATGCACACCGTAGAAGCCCAGTTGAGACTTCTGAATGAACATGGCATCCACATGTCCAGCAGATCAACAGCAAGAATATTCAGAGATCTCAAGGGCTGGTCACATTCAGCATGGGTCCAGCAGAAAGCAAGCCTCAGGCGATCTTCAATGGATGCAGGCCAACCTGAGCACAGTCCCAGGGAGGCTGAAGGTAAGCAGGGGAAGATGATCCCCTTTGTAAGGCGGCTGAAGCGTCAAGTTCAAGCTCTCGGTCTGGACACTGGTCCAGCTGGAGTTACGGAGATGGGGAGCTGTGGGATTTTTAGGGTGGTGGAACGAGTGGACCTCCAGTCCTGCTGACCACTCAACTCAAATCGGATGTACACCATGTACATGTTTTGTCCTAACTTCAGATGTAGTTGATCAGCCGAAATTTGCTTCTGTAGTTTTACAGTGGCGCTACGAGGCTAGCAAAGAAGTCACAGCCCAGTTCTGGCCCACAGCTGGCTACAGTAGAACAGCTGTACCAGCATTTCACATAGTAGATTGCATGGGGCCACATTGCCAAGAGGGCCACACCTCACCACTTACAGGACTTAAAGAATCTGCTGCTAACATTTTGCTGCCTGATACCACAGGACACCTTCAGAGGTCTTGTGGAGGCCATGCCTCAGTGGGTCAGATCTGTTGTGCCGGCATAAGGGGAATCTACTCAATACAATATTAGGCAGGTAGTACTAATGTTGTGGCTGTGTCATGATTTAGGAGTGCAGTTCTAATGATGCTAACTATCTAGCAGGCTACATTAGCCTCGTAGCTTCAGTGCAAAACCTCGGCTGATCGATTACATTTCGAATAAGGGGAAGAATCAGGTCCATTTCAGGTTTCAGGACTGTGTGTGTGACATCAGGGCGAGAAGGTGTGTATGTCGTTGTGCAGGCTGACCGCTGGAGCGGAGCGGTCTCTGTCCGTGCTACAGTAGCTCTTGTGGCAGCGGCAGCGCTGGATCCACATGACGCTGCGCATGAGGCTCTCTCCATCAGAGCAGTGAAAGCGCAGCCGCACCGTGCGGGTCTCTGAGGGCCTGCAGCACCGCCCGTCCACGCAGGAGCCGCACGTCCGCGGCCGGTAACGCCGGACTGTGCTGCAGCCGCCGAAAGTAATCTGCTCGGGCTCGTGGGGCCTCACCGTCCGTCTGCATTTCTTCCCTTTCTGCACAAGCACAAACAGGACACAGGTTAGACAGGAACTCAGGAACTACCTCATTAACTGGATCAGGTGTGCTGGGAGAGGATCAACAGGGAGGCCCTGCAGAACCAGGGTTGGGAACCACTGTTTTTGCCAATTTCTAATATGTGGATCCTTTGAAAGGCTTCAGTGATCTTTAGTATCCTCACCCTGACGGCTGAAGTGACGTCACACTCTCGGACCTGGCACAAGCGCCTCTCTCGGACAAGCTTGCAGCCTGGGTTGCTGTTGGTCACGCGGCTGGAGATGCCAAAGCCACAGGAGGCGGAGCACTGGGTCCACTCTGTGGTCTGTGAGAAGCACTTGGAAGAAGGGTAGGGCACTCGAGACACGGGAAGAGACAGCCACTCTGCATGGGACACAAGGACACATCTTCAGTTTAAACATAGAGATCTTATATAGGCCACTTTATTAGAAACCCCTTCCTTGGAGCTCCTCCACAGTTAGACACTCTTTTTAATAGCTCATCTGTTGGTGCACAGTTTATATTACAGTTTACTAGGTTTTGGGGGAGAATTGCTGTGAGGATTTTGATTGCATTCAGCGACAAGAGCATTAGAGAAGTCAGGATGTTAGATGAACCCCAACTCATCCCAAAAGTATTGGATGGAGCACAAACCATCATTTCAGAGAACACAGTTCTCCCACTGCTCCACAGCTCAATGCTGTTTTTTTATTTATTTATCTGCTCCAGGGAGTCCTATTCTATTGGCAGTTCTACTCTACAGGGACTAGACAATCTGTGTCAGCAGTGGGTGCAACTTAAAATAGCTAAATGCATTTATTAGAAGGGGTGTCCACAAAGATTTGGACATGTGGTGGATGTGTTTTAACCAGTTTCCCACCTGAGGGCCTTCTAGGCCAGTGGTTCCAAACCCTGGGCCTGGAGAACCCCCTACCCTGCACATTGTAGTGGTGTCCTGCCCTGACACACTGCCTTCAACTCAAGAAAGGCTTGTTACTTATCTGATTACCTGAATCAGGTGTGTCAAGAGCCACATATGTTGAAGTGCCCTGCTTTTAGCTTTGCGCTAACATACTATTAGAATCCCATAGTAGGGCTAGCAGAAATTAGCATTTCCATACAGGTGTTATTTCCCCTGGTCTTTGACATTTGTGGCCTGAACAAGTTTCAAATTCACCTTGGAATGTGTCTCCTATGGCCTGATGGCCGCTGGGCACCTCCAGCAGTTTGCTGATGTGGTTGGTGTGGAGGTGTGGAGTTGAGGAGTCGTGGGGGTCTTCGCTGATGCGGTTGTCATCATCGCACACCCACTCCTGGCAGCAGTGCCCTGGAGGGGTGTGCAGCCGGGGGTTGGCGCAGCGGCGGACGGGTAGGGGTAGGTGGTGGGGGCAGAGGGGCATGCAGCCCACCACGCCGTCCATGCAGCTGCACTGGTGCTCACAACTGGGCTGGAAGTCCTCACCGTGCTGGAACACATGGCCGCCGAACTCGCATGGGCGTCCCTGAGCGTCGGCTGAGGGGTAACACACACAAACGCACATGTTTTTAGACAATGGCTGGACATGGGGTCAGAGATACTGTGCAGTATGTACCTATATATAATACTATGGTCCTTATGTAGTATATGTATACAGTATATTGGCATGACATTATTTTAACCCTAATCTTAAACCACAGTCACACAAGACAGATGCAATTTGTGTTGCCTTGCAAAATAGGCATGACCGGGGTTGAACCGGAGGCCTGGTCACTAAAAGCTCCTTCAGTTGGGTGCAGTTACCAAGCTAACATTAGCTTAATTTAATAAAACAGTAAAAAATATCATACAATAGCTGTATTCAGGTGAGAGCACAGTGCTCCACACCCAGTCACAGCAAAACAGTGGAGCTATGGTGGATCTCTGTGTGGAGCTGTGCTCAGCTCAGAGCTTGGAGCCAACTAGTTGTGCTCTGCTGAAGATCTATCTTAGCGGCCTGTATATCCACTGTATACTGGATAGCTTAATAATAAGGGTCCCAGAGTCCCACAGATTACTAACTAACTAAGTAACTGTAGAGCTAAATCACGTGTGTTTGAGCAGGGACAAAATATCACCATACTGTGCCAGACTAGGGCTTCCTCGCACCAGAGCTGGACACCGAGTGTATGCTTATTGTGAAGGCTTTGACTGGGAGAGTGTTTAAACTATTAATTTTGGTTTATGAGGTTAAGATTATATTAATTAAGGTTTAAACTACCAATAGCGCTGCTGCTCTGACTGCACTGACCTCTGAAAAGGGTTCACCCAGCTCTAAAGAGGCCCAAAAACTAATAAAAGTAATAAAAGTAAGCAAAAGTAATAAAAGTAAGCAAGTGATTTGTCAGATAATGACATACACATTACAGTACAGTGTGGCCCAATGCGTTTTAGGGAGTGTATATATGTTGGGGTAGTCTGGGGCAGCTGAGGAGCAAGCTTAGTGATTAGCAAGATAGCTCATTTGGTTACTATGAAGAGTAAAATCACAGAAAGATGATAAAAATTGAGTCTCCTGACTGACTGTGTGTGCTCTTTCTCTTTCTTTTACTGGATTATTCAGAGCCAGTGGGGGAGAAATGGTTGGGCTAACATTAGAATGCCCTCAGTTTTGGGCCTTCAGAGCTGGGCCATCCTGCTCAGAGGTCAGTAATGCAAATCACATTAAAATGAATGTAAATTCATACAATCTTAACCTCATAAACCAAAATTAAAAGGTTTCCTCTTTCAGTACTTCTGTTCAAATTCACCGGATTCAGCTCTACAGTTAGTTAGTAGGGTTGGTAGGTGTGTTTGAGCAGGGACAGCACTAATCTTTGGGACTCTGGGCCTATTACTATTAAGCTACGCAGTATACAGTGAACATACAGACAGTAAATACTCAAGCTACTCAAAATACACCCAGTTTAACAAATGATCTTCTACTTCAGAACCTTTCTGCACTGATTTAATGAATGTTTTAATGTTATAATCAAATAAAATGCTCTTCCTAGAACTATGCACTTATGTTTTGGCCTAAATCTCCTACAGAACAGACATCTACACATATGCCAGAACCCTTTTCGAACATGCCATCCAGCCTCACCTCTGCACAGGCCGCGTTGCGGGTCTCCTCCGGCCCCTAGGTGGCAGCGCAGGCCCTTGATGTGGTCACAGGGTTTCGCTGGGCCACACTCCTGGTTAAACTGCTGTGCACACACCTTACAGCAGCCGCACTCGTCCAGCACCCAGCTCACTCCCAGCGGACAGGATGGAGGAGATGGGGGGCAGGAACACGGCCCGGAACAGCCACCCGCCACCTGGGAAACCACGGCGGAGGGGAGGGAGGAAGGGAAAGAGGAAGCAACAGCTCACAATGACATAATGTAGGGAGATCACCAGAACTAAAGACAACATTACACACTATACTGAGCTCGTTGAGCATTGATATACAATGTGTCCAAATGTTTGTGGACACCCCTTTTCAGCCTCTTTAAGTTGCTGACATAGCTTGTGCAGTCCCTGTAGAGATGTACTGCCAATAGAATAGGACTTGCTGGAGCAGATAAACATGCTACCGAATGCCAGGCGTGGGCTAGTGGTGTGGGGTATATCAGCCAAATCTGCTACAACTGACTGGTGTGCTCGCTTATTTATACCTGCATCAAACCCTGTCATGTGGCATCTGTGACGACCCCAGCCGAGTTTATTCCAAACCAAGGGTGGTCATAATATTCTGATGGAGCTGTGGAGCAGCTGACCTCGATAATGAACGCCTTCCATCACCCTAATACAGTCCATACCACAGTATAGTCTCGCTAGTGTCATCCGAGCCATGGCTGGTGATTCCCACTATTAGGTCATAATATTCTGATTCTGATTTCAATGGATTCAGAACATCAGATATGGACCAGATTAACATCTTTGCAGGTAATTTAGTACACAGAGGCTATTTAGAGGCCATGATGCTTAAAGATCATAACCCAGCAGCGACGAGTTGGAGGTGTAGGAACCTTAGCTGTGGTGAAGAAGTGCAGATTTATACGTTTCCATATGCGATTACATGTTTTTGGCACGATGCTGCAGTTGGATGGAGTGGGAAACTTTCATCTTCTTCTTGGATGGAAAGTTGACAGCTCCATCATGACAGATAAAGCCTCTGTTCTCCCCCGGGACATGAAGCAACACAGCTGTGAGCTGAGTGTGCTTTCGCTCAAAGCTCAAAGCGAATACGTCTGAGAGAAGTGCTGGACGCGAGTGTGCACCCAGGCCAATTTATCATAAAGGGTGTTTTCATGTTGAGGGGTAAGCCAAGGATGAGCTTTTGCCTCCATCCAGCCAAAGACGCGTCTGCCCTTATTCACTGAATCAGATAGGGAATCAGCATCACTCAGGGTATCACAGATATACAGAAAAAATTAGGACACCCCACAAAAACAGAAGACATGTGGCGCAAGCCCAAGAACCTCATTCCAACTGTGGGGTATGGAGATGGAAATGTCCTGGGCTGGGGCTGCTCTGTTGCAGAATCTACTATGAATGGGTTAGCGATGCTAATGCGGTGGTAGCGATGCTGGGCAAGGCCAACGGCTGGTGTGGAAGCTATTCTGGCAGCCAGAGTGATAGCGATGCTGATGCTGATGCTAATGCTGCAGTAGCAATGCTAACACTGTGGTAGGAATGGTATCACCAAGGTAGGGATGCTGACGCTGCAGTAAGGATGCCAACCATGTGGTAGTAATGCTGGACGAGGCTGGCAGCCAGAGTGATAGCAATTGTAACGCTGCAGTAGCGATGCTAACACGGCGGTAGCAATGCTAACCCTGTGGTAGGAATGCTAACACTGTGGTAGGAATGCTAACACTGTGGTAGGTATGCTAACCCTGTGGTAGGAATGCTAACACTGTGGTAGGTATGCTAACACTGTGGTAGGAATGCTAACACTGTGGTAGGAATGCTAACACTGTGGTAGGTATGCTAACCCTGTGGTAGGAATGCTAACACTGTGGTAGGTATGCTAACACTGTGGTAGGAATGGTATCACCAAGGTAGGGATGCTGACGCTGCGGTAAGGATGCCAACACTGTGGTAGTGATGCTGGACGAGGCCGGCAGCCAGTGTGGTAGCAATTGTAACGCTGCAGTAGTGATGCTAACACTGTGGTAGCAATGCTAACACTGTGGTAGGAATGCTAACACTGTGGTAGGAATGGTACCACTGAGGTAGGGATGCTACGGCTGCGTTAAAGATGCCAACACCGTGGTAGTGATGCTGGACGAGGCCGGTAGCCAGTGTGGTAGCAATTGTAACGCTGCAGTAGTGATGCTAACACCGCGGTAGCAATATTAACGCTGTGGTAGCAATGCTAACACTGTGATAGGAATGGTACCACTAAGGTAGAAATGCGACTAGCGATGTTGGGATGTTAACGCTGCAGCAGGGATGCTAACACTGCGGTAGCAATGCTGGGCTAGGCGAGAAAAAATATTTCCTGTTGACATTTTGTAATTGCACTAAACATGTGGAAGGTTTGAATGGAAACCTGTCCATTGTTTGTAGCAACAGAATTAAAGGGGCATTGTGGTCCCAAAGAAAAATGTTCCCATAGCTACACACTCTCCTCCTATAGCGATATTAGCTTTTTTGGCTTAGAGTGAGATTCTCCAGCTTTAAGGAAATACTAGGAAAAAGCCCTTCTAATGTCCTGAAGTAATAAAACCCTGCGTATACTTTGGGGTGGATGTTTGAGGGCGGGCTTTGTGAACACAGAAGGAGGTAAGTATTAATTAGCATCTACGTCAGCGGTTACGTTAGCATTCAGGATTCTTTTTATTGCCGTAGAGGAATTCCTAGATATCGGCATGACTTGTTTCCATAGTGCATGCTGGGTTTTGTAGTCAAAGAACACAAATTTTTTTTTTAAATTTGAATTATGTCAAAATGACGAGGCTAAAACTGTGCAGCAGAATATCACATAACACGACAGACATTATATTATAGGCTAGTTTCAATTTCCGTTACTATTAAAATGTAGCTGTATAGGTTTAAAAACATCCAGCCGATGTTTAATCAACATGACTTTCTTTACCAGTTTTCTTTAATAATTACTTTATATATATGTATACTTGCTATATATATAGACACACACACTATATGGACAAAAGTATTGGGACACTTGCTTATTATACATACAATGAAGAGCCTGGATGGTGTGTGGAGACAGTGCCACTTACAGCAGAATAAGGTATTACTCAATACAGTTCCAATTATACACTAATCTAAAGGTACTACACATGCACCCTTGAGGGTACCACCCCAGTAAGAGTGGGGTTTCAATCAAATTAAACCAGTTTGGTTGCAGATAAGTTTGTCTAATGATCTTAAAAATGCTAAAAAAAAAAAAATAGTTTCAATGAAATGAAATATATTGTCTGGTGTTTGATCTGTAATCACTGCAATATAAAAGGCTGTTGTAGCCATATATTTATACCCCATATAGTCCGTCTGAATGGTGGTCTATGGTTAATCTGTGACACTTGAATGAATACTTTACAAACAGCAGATCCTGTGTACTCACTTTTCCAGCAGTGTAGAGAATCAGCAGTAAAACGCTGCCCAGACTAGTGTCCATCCTGACGGTTCTCACAGAATAAATTCCTCAGCAGGATTAGTAATTTATTTTACAAATAATAATAAATAAAATTTGAGAATCCAAGTATGAATCCACCACCACCAAAAAAAAAAAAGAGCCCGCAACCCTGCAGTCAGAGCGTCCACTGACTGACCGCTTGTCTTCGCTTTGGCCTCTTTCACCTCTCGGTCAGTGAATTGAGTCACAGGTTAGAAATCCAGAGTTAAATCCAAGGAGAGCCAGAGTGTGTGAGTGAGTGTGTGTGTGTGTGTGTGTGAGTGTGTGTTTGTATGTAGCTCCTAGAGCCCAGCTCAGCTTTATGGAGGATCAGAGCTGGAGCAGGTCAAATTATAAGGGAGGTGGAGAGGGGGTGGACAGGACCCCTCTGACATAAGCACACAGAGAGCAAGGAAGCAGAGGGGTAAAAGGCATGTGCACACACACCAAACACACAAACACACACACACACACACACACTTCATTGTGAAGTGTAATGGTATCCAGTAAATAAAAATGTTACAAAGTACTTAAAATATTTGACATGATAAAATGTAAGCCTGTATGCTGACCGTATGCCAACACTACTACATACACTACTGTTATATTGGTCTCTGAGGATATTCATCTTGGGATAAATAACTGGACGACAAAGATCACATGACAATCACATGTGGCCTGTCCTTCGTTTGTGGACACATGTGATTTTGCTGTTTATTATACAGTCATTTACCCCAAGGTAAGTGAATCACTCAGAAACGACCACATGCTGATTCATGGGTGATCACATTAGGCCACATAATCACATGTGAATCAGTCACATGCAATGGCATTGTTCACAAGGCTCCCTAATTGCATGTCACATATCATTCACATGTGATCACATTTGCTGAATGTCAAGTTCTTCTGAATAATGTGATCGCACATGTGATTGTGTGGCCTAATGTGATCACCCATGAATCATATGTGATCACACGTGAACAGCATGTGGTAGTCTCTGAGTGATTCATCTTGGGATAAATGACTGTATAATAACAGCAAAATCACATGTGGCCACAAATGAAGGACTGGTCACATGTGATTTAGTACAGTTAGTTTGTACAAGGTCACATGTGACGTACATATTCACACAATTACATATTCCCATGTGATTACATATGTGATTGCATTTAATATTGGCATACGGTTGCGAGAACACATATATTCACATCATCACATTATTCACATGTGATCCTCCATTATTCCCAAGGAATTACATATTTGCATATGATTACTTCACATTTAATCATATATTATTCACTTGTGATTACGCATACCCGTATAATCACATTATATCCCGGTCATGCTGCCAGCCATCAGCAGCCAGGTCCTGAGTGAGCACAATTGGCCTTGCTCTCTCCAGGGTGATTAGATGGCGCTCTCTCTCTCCCCACAGCGCTCCGCTGCAGTGCTGACCGGCGTTGATGTCTGCGGGTCAGAGGGGGGCATGTGTTGGTCCGCCTTCACTAGTGTCAGGGGCATCGTGTGTGTGTCCAACTTGGGGAGAAAATGAGGGGGAAATCGTATAAAAAATTTAATAAATAAATATATAAAAATCTGGCAAATTAAACACTAGTCAAACCCTTCTGCCATATATGAATTGATATATTTCTATGCATTACTGTTCATTAATATTTATATTATCTGTCAGTAAAATGACCATATCTGAGCCTGTACTAGAAATAAACTAATCCCAGTGAGTAAACCGGGGCGACTATGGCTTCACTGCAGTAAAAAAGGCCTGATCATTTGACAAAGAAGTTGCTTATCGAAACTTGATCAGAGCAGGGTAGAGTCCAACAGTGTGTGTGTGTGTGTTGTTATAGTGGAAAAACTGCGGAGGGAACTCCGCTCTGTGAGTGCTTTTCCTTTGTAATAGGAAGCTCTGATGCAGGTCCAGAAGAAAACCCCCATAAACAACTCCACACGTTCTCCATACACACGAAAACACACACATGCTGCGCTATCCTCACACACCTTCTGCTGTGAGGTTTTCCTGTCCGGCTGCAGAACTCCCTGCAAGCTTTTCCTCATGGCAGGCCATGTTCCAGGAAAGCCCCGTCCGTTCCCATGTTTTCAGAGGAAAAACCAAACATTCCCATTGTCAACTCCGCAGCACTTGAAAGGTGATTTCTCGGAGTTCGGGGCAGGGGTCAGTCCGGGCCTCGGGTCAGCCTTACCAACGCCCAGAACAGGAACGGAGCACCTTCTGAGCAGGAGGACCCCAGGAAGAACGTGACGAGAGCCTGATGTGTCCGATCTTCTCAACGTCGGCCACATCCTGTCAGTCAGACCGTGTTATGAAACAACATGTCAGATCAGAACCTGAAGCTATCCCACCCCCCCACCCCCCCACCCCCTAAAAACTGTATACTTTGCCCACCCCACCTCCCACATGTACTGGATCTACACTACATGTCCAAAAGTTTGTAGACACCCTTCTTATTTTGGACTTTGGTGCTCCTTAAAGGTGCACCCATCGCTACAATGATCATCCAGTATCAGTACCTGACCTCATTGATGCTCCTGTGGCTGAATGCCATCAGATCTTGGTCAAAAACAGCAATGGTCAAAAATGAGCATTATTTTAGGGGTGGGTTTTAAAATGTGGGGCCTAAACTGAAGGCCTAGCTGTAAAGTTTGTAAAAAGTGTGTGTGTGTGTGTGTAGTAAGCAGCATGACCAGAGTTGTCCCCTCAGCCTGACTCCTCTTCATCTTCAGGTGCATCTCCCATTAAAGCTCCCGACGGTTCAGAGGGCGTAGGACGGTGGTCGGAATTCCACAAATTCCTGCCCCACAAAAGCAGGATGTGTGTGCATGCCTTCTCACACCACACAACGAGAGGAGAGGAGGGGCAGTGTGTGTGTGTGTGTGTGTGTAAGAGAACGAAACACAGAGAAAGAGAGAGTGGGAGAGAATGGGAAAGACTGACGGAGGTACTCAGAGTGTTTGGCATTCGGACGCTCTGGCTCAATCCCAGCCATTGTTAATGCTCCAGACAAACATTTCCACCAGCGGGGGTCAAAGTGGGCAAGTTTACACACCATCACACACTGGAACAGGTTAAGCTACACACTCCCACACTGCTATACAGCTTGAACGTAACACCAGCCCATCACCACTCCCATTGTAAAGCAGCTTCAGCTCCCCCTACAGGCGGAGAAGTGTAGTTCATGCTTTTCACATGCATTTCTGGACAAGCTGAGAGATACAGATACAGCATGTGGACTGAGGTGGTTCAGTAATATTATAGGACTTTATACAAATATGACTCGGGATACACAGCTCCTGTGAACGCTGCCCTGCCCGCTTCACCAAAGGTCCATAGTGCACAGAGCAGCTTGGAGTAACAGCGATAGTGGTGCTGTTCTTGCTATTACAGTCAGTGGAGCATCAACTTCGACTCTAAAGCTGCTGTTTTAAGGTAAAAAATGCCACAAGTTGCTTTAGCTTCTATTGGCCCATTTGTTAAATAAGGTTCATCCAGTGTAAATAACAGCTACACCATTAGAAATGTTTCGAAATTAGAAAGGTTCTAAGCGATACCATAGAAGAACCACTTTTGGTTCCATAAAGAACTACATACACTGCAAACTCATACTGAATTAGCCTGCAGATTCATACTGGATTAAAATCACTCCACGGTCATTACCATCAGCCTGTAAAAACTACACACTGCAGATTCATACTGGATTAAAATTACTCCACATCATTACCATCAGCCTGTAAAAACAACACACTGCAGATTCATACTGGATTAAAATTACTCCACAGTCATTACCATTAGCCTGTAAAAACTACACACTGCAGATTCATACTGGATTAAAATTACTCCACATCATTACCATCAGCCTGTAAAAACTACACACTGCAGATTCATACTGGATTAAAATCACTCTACGGTCATTACCATTAGCCTGTAAAAACTACACACTGCAGATTCATACTGGATTAAAATCACTCTACGGTCATTACCATTAGCCTGTAAAAACTACACACTGCAGATTCATACTGGATTAAAATCACTCTACGGTCATTACCATTAGCCTGTAAAAACAACACACTGCAGATTCATACTGGATTAAAATCACTCCACGGTCATTACCATTAGCCTGTAAAAACAACACACTGCAGATTCATACTGGATTAAAATTACTTCACAGTCATTACCATTAGCCTGTAAAAACTACACACTGCAGATTCATACTGGATTAAAATTACTTCACAGTCATTACCATTAGCCTGTAAAACCTACACACTGCAGATTCATACTGGATTGAAGTCACGATTATAACGGCCACACTGTAAAACCTACACACTGTAGATTCATACTGGATTAAAATTACTTCACAGTCATTACCATTAGCCTGTAAAACCTACACACTGCAGATTCATACTGGATTGAAGTCACGATTATAACGGCCACACTGTAAAACCTACACACTGTAGATTCATACTGGATTAAAATCACTCCACGGTCATTACCATTAGCCTGTAAAACCTACACACTGCAGATTCATACTGGATTGAAGTCACGATTATAACGGCCACACTGTCAAACCTACACACACTGCAGATTCATACTGGATTGAAGTCACAAACCTACAGTAATCCGAGGAAAAACTAAGGCCTGTAGCGTTTCTGATCCCCCATGCTTCTGCTTCTGGCTTCCCGACTGCTTTTAACGTACTAATCAGATTTACTACATCTGCCCCGCCCACTGTTTCCACCTTAAAGACTAACGTGACGTTTGGCATCTGGCTAATGCAAAGCTACACAAGCATGTGGTGGTGTGTTTATGTGTAAGCAGGAATGTGGGACACCTTTCTGAGTAAGAGCATGCTACAGTTGTCAGTGTGTGGATGTACTAATATCTGCAAGTGTGTGTGTGTGTGTGTGTGTGTGTGTGTGTGTGTGAGCACATTAAGAACAAATGCAAATCCGGGTGGCAGGTGTGCTGAGAAATTGATGGCAGGAAAAGGTGCTTTCCTTTATTTCTTTCACTTTCGCCAGCGACGTTCTCCACTAATGCACTCCTGCTACAGTTCACACCTGCACACTACAAAACACTCCCTACCGGCCAAAAACACACCTGTGATGATGGACATGTGGACAGAGTGAGCAAACAGGACCTTACGGTGCAAACAGGGTGTGTGTGTGTGTGTGTGAGAGAGAGAGAAGGTCTGGCTTGCTGTTATTCCCCTGAGCTGTAATGGAACTGGTGTTCCAGTGACTCACCAGGATTTGCATCAGACTGACAACCCAAAGACGTGTGTGTGTGTAAGTGTGTACCTGCATGGAGAGAAGTCTTGCCGTAGCACTGACGCACTTCAGTAAACTCCATGATGGACCTGCAGCTACGTTTAAGGAGATCAGCCCCTCCATGTGTCCGTTCTGTCAGGGAACCTCAGCAGTTAGAGCACTAGCCTCTGGATGGCAGGGTTGTGTGTGTTCGATACATGAGCTCCGCAAGCTGCCACTGTTGGGCCCTTGAGCAAGGCTGCCCACCACCACCCCGGGCATGTGTGCTCACGGTCGCTGTGTGTGTTTGATCACTGGCCTAATCTATACCACTATAGATACAACCTATAGGTTAGTAAGCCATAGTGTATTTTGCACCCTCTAGTCCCAGCGTTAGCCATAACTAGCATGTTTATCACCTCTAGTCCCAGCGTTAGCCATAACTAGCATGTTTATCACCTCTAGTCCCAGCGTTAGCCATAACTAGCATGTTTATCACCTCTAGTCCCAGCGTTAGCCATAACTAGCATGTTTATCACCTCTAGTCCTAGCGTTAGCCATAACTAGCATGTTTATCACCTCTAGTCCTAGCGTTAGCCATAACTAGCATGTTTATCACCTCTAGTCCTAGCGTTAGCCATAACTAGCATGTTTATCACCTCTAGTCCTAGCGTTAGCCATAACTAGCATGTTTATCACATCTACTTCTATTGTCAGTCATGACTAGCTCATTTCTCACCTCTAGTCCAAGCATTAGCTAGCATGTTTTTGCCATGTTTTTGTTTTTAGTTCAAGGGTTAATAAGCCTTACCATATTTTGCACCCTCTAGTCCTAGCGTTAGCCATAACTAGCGTGTTTATCACATCTGTTTTAATTGTCAGTCATGACTAGCTCATTTCTCATTAGCATTAGCTAGTGTGGTGTTGCCTATAGTGCAAGGGTTTGTAAGCCATGGTGTATTTCGCACCCTTTAGTTCTACTTTTAGCCATAACAAGCTTTTTTCGCAACTTCACATCTAGCGTTAGCGATAACTACAGTTTTTCTTGCCTTTAGTTCTAGAAATGTAACCAGTGCATTTCTCAGCTTTAGGTCTAGCGTTAGCCATAACTAGCGCATTTCTCACATCTGTCTTTTGTCAGTCATGACTAGTTTATTTCTCTAGTGTAAGCTTTAACTAGTATATTTAACTAGCATACTTTACTAGCATATTTCTTGTCCTAGTGTTAGCCCTAATTAGCATATTTCTCACATCTGTTTCTATTGCCAGTCATGACTAGTTCATTTCTCATCTCTAGTCCTAGCATTAGCTAGCATGTTTTTTTAGCCTCTAGTTCACGGGTTAGTAAGCATTAGCGTATTTTGCACCCTTTAGTTTTAGTGTTAGCCCTAATTAGCATATTTCTCAGCTCTTGTCCTAGTGTTAGCCCTAATTAGCATATTTCTCACATCTGTTTCTATTGCCAGTCATGACTAGTTCATTTCTCATTGGCTAGCATGTTGCCTCTGGTTGTCCTGGCATAAGCTGTGCCTCTCCATTAGAGAAGCCATCGACCTCACATGAGGTCAGCAGGACACAGGCGAGTGTCCCACACACACACTCTGGTGTGAGAGGACAGTGTATGTGGAATCAGCTGTGCCTGGCTGACCTCTGACCCCTCAACTACTGACACCAGCTTCAGAGGTCACAGGTGATGCACATTCCTCATGGGGATGTCCTGAAACATCATCCAGTGCCCGCATCATCGCATGCTCCAGATCACCCTGGCTGTGTGTGTGGTCTGCAGTCTGTGTGTATGTGTGTAGTAGTGTGGTGTGTGTGAGCAGATCTTGCCCATTTTGCCTGGTCAGGGTTGAATTCCCAGGAGAGTGTTTAGTAAAGTAGTGCAGCACCACCCATAGCGTACAGCTCTTACTCACCGCTCATGTCGAACCATCACGCCCCTGTGGGACACACAGGAGCGAGGGAAGCAGCTCAAGGACACATCAGCATTACACTGCTTCTGGGTCTGCCTGCCACACCACTCCTCTAAGCAAAAGTTTAATGAGAAGTCTAAGTAGGTGATCAGCGAAGGCATGTTTGGTGTTGGAAGTTGGTCAATACGTTGTCCAGAGAGTCATCGTTCATCTGCTTGAGTGTTTTCTTGGTGAAGAAAAACATACCCCTCACAACATCTAGTCTCGGAGGTGGAGGTTGAGTAGATGGGCGAACCACTGTCATCTAATAACACTGGACCAGGCCCAGAGTGGTCCAGAGAGGGTCACTAGTTTGAATCCCGGGCATGCTGCTAGTCATCGACAGCCGGGGCCCTGAGAGAGCACAATTGGCCTTGCTCACTCCAGGGTGGGTAGATGGCACTTTCTTCCCACATCTCTTTAGTGCAATCCTCATCGGCACTGACGTCTGCCGGCTGGTGCATCAGATCCGGGTACATGGCACTTACCTCAGAGCATGTTGACGTAGCATCCCCTGGCAGTTTGGAAAAAGAGGTGCATGTGTCGGAGGTGGTGTGTGTGTATCGGGAGCATTGCATGGGATAGTGGGGGAAATTCTGGCACATATCTTGAGCCAGAATGATGAGAAGAGTATGGAGAATTGAAGAAAGGGCTCATGATCCTAAGCATACCACATTAACTGTCAAACATGATGGAGGCACTGTTATGGCATAGGTACGTATGGAGTCTGGTGTTTATTGATGATGTGTCTGCTGATGCGGGATATCATATGAAGTGCATTGTGCTGTATTTTCTGCTCGGATTCAGTCAAAATTTATAATTTTGTTTGTTGTATTTTTTAGTTCCCTTACCTGGACGTGCTGGAGGCCTTTACTTACCTAAAGAGCATCACTGTCAAGCAAGGTGGCACCAATGCTGATGTCAGAGCAAGAATTGGCAGGGCCAGATTAGCTTTCTTGCAGCTGTAGTTTCTTGCAGAAACATCTGGAGCTCCAGACTGTTTAACTCTAATGTGAAGGCAGAGACCTGGAGAACTACCAAGACCACCCTCAGAAAGGTGCTGACCTTTATTAACAGCTGCCTGAGAAGAATCCTCCGCATCCTCTGGCCAGACGAGATCAGCAAGACAGATCTCTGGCAGAAGACCCACCAGCTACTCGCCGAGTAAGAAATCAAGAGAAGGCAATGGGCATGGATCAGGATGGCACACGCTCCACAAAACCAGCGCTGAGCATCACTAGAGAGGCCATCACATGGAATCCCCAAGGTACCCAAAGAACAGAGGCCGGCCTGAGACCAGGAGGACAAGACCAGGAGGACTTTTGTTAGTGGTCTATGTCCCAGGTAGGACAATGGGCTTAATTAGGTAAGTGAGTAGCCCTTCTTAAGACCAAGAAATAGGACGTTCTTAAATGACCAAGGCAGTCACCTGACCGCAGCTTAATTAAGCATGTTTTTTATTGCTGATGAACTGGTTTGAGAAGATTATATTAAAGATACTTTATTATACAGTGGTTTCTTACCAGGACATTTACCATCAGACTGGTTCCTGTGGTATTTTTTGTGGGACGGTGTGGTGTTATGAATTGCTAAAGGTGCATTAGCATTAGGAGGATGACACTCTTTAGGGTACACTGTTAAACGTATTAGCTCCTTGAGGAACTTTTAGGGGTTCTTCAATTTCAAAAGGTGTTTTGAGGAACCTTTTAGAAGAAATAGGTTGCTCAGAGCACCTTAAGAGGTTCCTCCTTGAATGAAATTGAAGAAAATTGATCTAGTTCCTCAAGGAACTAATACTTTTAACAGTGTAAATCTGACTTTGTGGTTTATGAATCGTTCCCTGTGTGTCAGAAGCTGCAATAATCAAGACTATTCAACAGTGTGTGTGACGATTGTGCCGATTGATGGTTTTAGCTACATTAGCCTTGCAGCTCCAGAGCAAAATTAAGGCCGGCTTTTCCAACCGCATTGAAAAGCATTGTATGTACTAGATGCAGTTCCACATTTCCAAGCTAAATCAGCCACAACAGCTACTTTCTTCAAGCCAGATGTCCTTGCGTCCTGGAGGTTCGTTCTCAGAAAATGGCAAAATCTCACAACAGGGTCAAGTGTGATCTGATAAACAGGGTATTGAGTTACTGGCTGGTTAGTGGGCGAATCAGAGGTGGCTCCAGAGCTCGCGGGCCTCTATACACGGAACAGAGGGTGAAGGCGTGTCTGAAAGTGAGTAAAGTGGTGGGTTCTAGGGGGGCTGGCTCATGGACAGTGCCTTTGCTGTGTGTGTGTGGAGAGAGGTGGGGGGCGAGCGTGTAGGCCGCACAGAGCAAGGCCTGTTGATTTCAGTTGGGAAAATGTTATCTCAGAACGTTCCAGAATCGTGGCAACACGAGACAAACAAATATGGCTACACACACACACACACACACACAGTGCGAGAGACAGTGAGAGTTCAAACATTCAAAAGTTTGGGATCACTGTTTTTAATAATATGAGCTCAACCTGCTTAGAGATGCATGCATAAACAGATAATTAATATGAAAAATAAAAGGTGATTTTAGAATTACTGAGAATGCTGAGAAAGATCAATAATGACGTTTTGTATTGAGTATTTCAGTTGTTATTTAATGTATAAATAGCAAGCATTTGACTTAGGTTGGGGTGAAAATGCTCAGATGCAGCTTTACAACCCTGTTTACCACCCTGTTATTTTACCTCTGAATGAAACTGAGAAACACGCTGAAAAAACTAAAATATCTGAATTCATTGGCCAGTTTACGGACCAGGCTCACATTATTCCAGAGTCTTACAGGATAGTGCTGCGTTTGTGCCACTAAAGGAAAAGGTGCACATATTTGTCACGAAATGTATCCTCTGCATTTAACCCATCTGTGGTAGTGAACACACACACACACACACACACACACACTAGTGAACTAGGAGCAGTGAGTACACACACCCCCAGAGCCAGCTCCAGCACCTGGGGAGCAGAGAGGGTAAAGGGCCTTGCTCAAGGGCAGTGGCAGCTTGCCGAGCCCGGGAATCAAACCCTTGTTATTGATAGCCCGGCGCTTTAACCGCTGAGCCACCACTGGAGAGATTGTAGTTGGTTAGCTTTTAGCCTTGCCTCCACTCTCTTCCCTGGGTTTGCCTTTCTCGGATAAGCCGGTGCGTTCCCTGCTGATGTGCGATTAGCACCAGTTTGGTTCAGCTGGGGTAAGTGATGTACGATGCAGATAGCTTTTAGCCTAGCGGAGATCCACGTTTGCCTCTGTGGCTATTGCTCCATCGTTGCGTACAGAGGTTAAGCTTCCTGTCTGTGGGGACACTGGCAGAGCAAATGTCCCGGTCCCAAAGCCTGGTTCCTATAGCGATCCATATATATATATATATATATATATATATATATATATATATATATATATATATATATATATATATATATACACACACACATAACTAGCAGAGTCTGGAGGTGATGAGCTGCTCTCTAGTATCAACAACACCATGTTCTCCTAATGTTAGTCTTGGTGCCAGATACCAGAGCAGGACACCTTCACAGGTCTTGTGGAGGCCACATGTCCACTTGTTGTCCACTTTCAATTTGCAAAGAACCTTTACATCAAGTGAAGGCCCTGAAAATAGGTTCTTCACGCTCCCACTTCAACATCCTGTTTACTAACACGGTTCTTCTATGGCTTCGCTTAAAGACCCTTTTCGAAGCACCTTTAATTTGATCCTTTAATCCAGTTGAATTGCTTTCCCTCACTCTCTCTTTCCCACACAGCAGCAGCGTGGACCAGGCCATCAGGTCATTTGTTTATTCACACCGCTCACTCTTCACACTGATCCGCCTGTTAGCCTCGGCCTGCGCTGAATTAAGCCAGTCTGTCCACGTAGACGCTCACTTTTTCCCTGAGTCAACGGCCATCAAAAGGTGGCTTTATCCCGGGCCCAGGCCTCCCCAAGTGCAGGGCACAGCTGTAATTGGGTCAAAACGTTCAAAGATCAGATGCAAACACACATACACACAGACATACGCATACATGCTTACACACCCCTCTCTCCGTGTGTGACAAAGAGCAGCTGCCCCCTCAGAGCATGAAGACGCTGTAGAGACGTCATTCCCTGCCTGGTTACCGCGCTACCCCGTCCGCTAACGCAACTGCCTCATTCCTCTCTATAGGTTGTGTGTGAACAGGCTGCGAAGGCAGGAATCTGCAGTTAGCCTTAAAACCCTGGCCAAACAAACCTTTCCAGTCACTGACGCCACTGATGGCCCTCCAAGCCCACTCAACCGGCGGGGTGGGGGGGACGTGCAGCACTGCAGATTCCTCAACCTGTGGGATTTGTCCGTGTCGGGCTACTTGTAGTGAATTAGAAGATGTAACCAGAACACTATATGGACAAAAGTATTGGGACGCCTGTTCATTCATTTCCGAGTTTCTCCTGCTTCTGTAGGCATAACTGTCTCCACTGTCCAGGGAAGAAGGCATTCTACTAGGTTTTGGAGGAGCATTGCTGTGAGGATTTGATTGCATTTAGCGACAAGAGCTTTAGTGAGGTTGGGATGTTGGATGACGATGATGATCGCCACCCCACCACAACCCCAACTCCCCAACTCATCCCAAAAGTATCGTATGGAGCACCAACCATCATTCCAGAGAACACTGGAGTTCCACTGCTCCACAGCTCAATGCTGCTGGGGGGGCTTTATACCCCTCATAGCCCAGTACTCCTCTACAGGGACTAGACATGCTGTGTGTCGAGTTATTTATTATTTTATTATTCATATAATATTATTAATAATTATACACTTTTATGTAGACACAGAAGCCAAATTCACCAAAAAAAAACGTGACAAGGTGGTACGTTACGGTGTGGTACGTTACGGTGTGGTACGTTACGGTGTGGTACGTTATGGAGTGGTATGTTGCAGAGTGGTATTTTACAGAGTGGTACGTTACGGAGTGGTATATTATAGAGTGGTATGTTACGGGGTGGTACATTATGGAGTGTTATGTGATGGGGTGGTATGTTACGGAGTGGTACATTATGGAGTGGTATGTTACGGAGTGGTATGTGACGGGGTGGTACGTTACGAAGTGGTATGTTACAGGGTGGTACGTTACTGGGTGGTATGTGAGGTCAATGGTATTTTTCATTATAAAATGTCCGCAGTTCTTCATGTGGTTCTCAAGTTCCTTAAAAATTCCCATTCTTTTCCGCCATATAGAATTCCAGTTTTGTCCCAGAGTTCCTAATATGGGCATGACACCAACCACAGAAGGACAACACAACTATTTGCACTAGTGTCCTGCACATCTCTGCTACAACTTACTACCATACTATCCCGAATAATTCCTCGAAGCCAGAAGCACCTGTGCATGACGTACGGACGCAATCTGGTCCCCAATCAGTGAGAACAGCTCTCATCTGTTCGGTTATGGTTCATTACTGCTGAATATTTATGGGTTTGGGTTGGGTGTCCCAAAAGGCTTATACAGAGGTTTATATCATGCATGGCGTGGACCTCAGCCACAAAGTATATGAGTCACTTTGTCCCAATTAAGGTTGCAGAGATGCTTGTCCTTGTTCCTGCACTAGGGGTGTAGGAAGAATGACATGTATGCTAGGGAGGTTGGATTCTGTCCCTATGTGATAACTAGGGATCACATTTGACCTCAATCCACTTTCGGCTGAATTGTCCTGAATTGCCCAATTTTTTCTCCAATGAAACCATTGCTAATTCCCATCCACTAGCTAGGACTCTCCCTAATTCACCACCAGTGCTGGGAGGATGGAGATTAGCATATTGTCGCTGCCTGTCAAAAACTGTCTGTTTTTAACTTTTTAACATGATGTAAGTCTGGCGGTTCTACTTCACATTGCCTCATAATTTCATGACGAACGGACCAATAGAAATGCTCCAAAATGACCAGGAAAAAAATATTTTTCCACTGACTTCCATTAAAAGTTAAGAACGTTTTTGCCTTCTCCTGCAAAGTTGCTGTTAAGGATACAAGCGTTTTGCGACGGCATGTATCCTCTGGGACGTTCGAAGACAACCAATCATATCACTTCAATCAATCAATCCTATTCTGTCAGCTGACAGATACCTTTGCTCATTAGCATGGTGCTGAGTGATGGGGGAAATGGAGGGCCATCTACCCACCCAGGGAGAGTGAGATCAATTGTGCTGGGCACGGATGGCTGTGGCATCACTCGCAATCTCCCGATGACAGCTCCACTTGGGAGCTGTCAAATCATTTCCCTCGATCCTATACACAGATCAGCCATAACATTAGTACCATTAGTGCCTTATACTGAGTAGGCATTCAAAGCACAAGACCTCTGAAGGTGTCCTGCTGTGGAATCTGGCACCAAGACATTAATTAATTAATTAACATTAGCAGCAGATTCTTTAAGTCCTGTAAGGTGTGAGGTGGGAGCCTTCGGTACCCATGACCCTGTCACTGGATCTTGGAGCACTTTTGGTAGGCACTGACCACTGCATACCAGCATAACCTCTGCACCGTTATCTAGCCATCACATTTGGATTCTTGTCCAAGTGGCTCAGATTCTTCAGATTCGCCCATTTTAACACCTTCATTGCCTTCAAGGACTGACCCTTCACCTGCTGCCTCATAGATCCACCGCTTGACAGATAGATGCCACTGTTAATAATCAGTGCTTTTCACTTCACCAGTCAGTGGTGCTAATGTTATGGCTGATCAGTGTATATTTAAGTTCTAACTTGCATGTTAGCAGCGTATTTTTTATGTCACCTGCAAGAAATCGAATGCGTAACAGGGTTGTAACCACTAGCCATTGCGCAGTGTGCTGAGGTGCTTCCTGTGGTTGCTGATGGAGTTGGACTCTGCAGGTAGAGGTGAAAATTCCCAAAGCAGCTTGAAGTGGACTGGGCATCAGCCGTGGAAATCTCTCCTCACAGAGGAAACACCTCTATCCCTCACACACACACACACACACACACACACACACACACTTCTCACAAGCTCACAAGTCCTCATGGAAAAAGAGTGGAATGGGTGTGCGTATGTTGTGCATGGTGGGACTGAAGGTTCTTTGGCATGGGGACAGAGGCTGGGTGTGAGAACTGACCCGGGGTAGACAGCACAGCTGTGCCTTTGGGTGTGTGTGCATGCGTATGTGTATGTGTGTTGCCATGCTAACTGCTTCTTGACAGAGGAAACAGACATACCCTTGCTGTTCATGTTCAGGGCTCACACTGTGCTGAATATCAGCGCTGTGTGCACACACTGCAGCAGGACTCCAGGGCCACTGTAATACGAGGTCCAGTGAATTCCCTGATTCAGCTCATCCGCAGATTATGAAGTGTTTTATGAGCTTTTATGAGTCAAATGTGTCAGAACTGAGGAAAGGCTTCATGTTCTGCTGATTTGTCTTCAAGACTGAAGCTTCCCATTCATGCACTGAAGCCTGTAGGCCGGTAATAAAGACTTTTGACCCACTGAAAAGTCTGAAATATTAGGGTTGCAAGAAAATCCACAACACAGGTCATGTATAGGGGTGGACCGTTTGGTCCATAACCACTACTAGTACACGACAGGAACTGTCCGGTTAACATCAACAATGTCTTAAGGCAAGCCACAACAGGTCTGACCATACGAGGCATGGACTCTACAAGACCCCTGAATGCAAGACCAATGTTGGCAGCAGATCCTTCAAGTCCTGTAAGTTGTAAGGTGGGGACTCTATGAACATCAATGAGCCCTGGGTGCCCGTGAAATTCACAACCACACGTCATTTGTAGGGGTGTAATCGAACCATGACAGAAACTGGGCAAGTTTGGACGTCTTAAGGCGTTTGTAACACTATGGGCACTCATGCTATTGGTTGGCGTCAATATGCCCACCCCTTGTTGACGTAGGGAGTGCGTGAAGTCATGTGGGCCCTATGTTTTAGCCATGTGAGCGCTACGTTGGGTCTTCCTAGCGCCACCTACCCATCACGTATCACGCAACTGTGATATCTGATGATGTGTTTGAGGCAGTGCTATTGTGCGGGTGGATTGATATGTGCAGGCAGGACATTTTTTAGGACATACCCGAGGTTTATAGTCCCAGAACTGAAAGGGCAAACCTTAGGTTTGGGTGGACTGGCGAATACCAAGCTGCTGAAGTCCAAACTTGCCCTGTTAACACAGTAATTCATTTCTGTGGCCTACGAAGATTCCCAAATGAAATCCTCCTGTTTTCCTGGTTCTGCCGTTTTTTAACAATAGAGAGGCAGAGCTGAGCTGCTCAGCACGAGGCCTCCACCTGTAATGTAGGGTAGGGGTGAACTGCCGCAGCTGGTCTCACCATATAAGGGGAAAACGAGAGGGGCGGGGCAGCTCTACCTCTTTGCTCATGAGGGTTAATAATTTAGAATAAACGTCCACTAATTAATGCAAAAAAGATAACAGCATTTAGAAGCCCATCTGTAGCCCTTCCAGCTACAAGTACTACTCAGCTTGACCCGCCATCCCTTAAGATCCACGGAAGATAAGCATCCAGGCTTTTTTTCTGTCCTGCACCGAAGTGGGGGAGCAAACCCAGACTGAAGACCCTCCTCTTTCGAGAGTACATAAGCAGAGTGTGGACTATTGTGGTCTTCATACTGGCTTCTGTATTTAGTAGAGTCTAAGCTTAGAGGGATCTTTTGGACTCTCTGGACAAACTAGCTGAGGGTATTTTCCCCATTTTCATTTAAAATTCATCTGTCCGACCTTAAGAGTCCAACGTTTTGGACGTCAACTGATGTCCAGTGCCTGCTGGGTGGGTCTGCTGTATTCTGCACAGACGGCACAAACACTGTTACCGTCCAGCGGTTATCTGCATTTGTGTGGTTGGATCTGGGGTGGCTTTCAAAGTAAGTATGTGCAGGTAATTAGCTGATGATGCTCTGTTTATGTAGCCTGTTATATGTTTATGTAGCTTATCATGAAGTGCAGTCTTTACTACTGTCCACATTTTTCAAATATCACTTCAAATATCGAGATATTCAGTTATATCAGCAACTGGCCCAAGCCTATGATGCCCTGATTATGACTGCAAATCCAGCAGACTAAGGAGCTGTCACTATGACCTGAGGATCGCTGGTTCAAATCCTGGGTCTTTGCCCTGCCTGCCATCCGCAGCCTGAGAGAGCACAACTGGATGACCTTAGATGGCCCTCTCTCTTTTCCCTCATCACTTCAGTGCGATGTTAGCCGGGTTAGTGCGGGCTGACGCATCAGAGCTGGGTGCCTGGCGCATCGATGGCATCTCAAAAACAGGCGGTGGCTGGTTGCGCATATGTTGTAATAACATTTAGGGACCTTAGCAGCAGGACAGCACTGGTTGATGGGCTTTAATGGAAGCTGCATGCCGGTGATCACGTCAACCTTGATCACGGCCTATTCCTTCAAAAGATTCAGGTCGCCACCTACTGCTCCCAAGTCGTAACAGCAGCTATGAATGTACACAACTAATGATGGTCAGTGGATGAACCAAGGCTGGTAACGGCAGGACCTGGATCTCTGTATAACTGTGAAAAGTTAAATAAATAAATAATTTATTTATTTTGAGTCTGCTGGTTTATTTTTATCAAAATATGGAATATGCATTTTCTCATTTCAGTGTATGCGTGTGGGTGTGTTACAGTGAGTTACGGCTGGGTGGGGGAGTGGACAGCTGGTAGCCTTTGGGTTCCGGTCCTTTGTCAGTGGCGCAGTTCTCTCTCCAGGGTTCCTCTGCTCCAGTGATGAAGCTCAGGCTGCTGTCAGAACTGTGATTCGACTCCTCTGGGAAACTGTGGCGAACCTGGACCGCTGACCTCTCACTTACACTGTCTGTGGAACACAGAGAGAAAGAGAGAGAGAGAGAGAGAGAGAGAGAGAGATCTGAGAGCTGAACTACAGATGGAAGTGGAAGTACAGATGGAGAGACACAATTCTGCTGCTCTGCCATCAACTCAGCCCCAGCACGCAGAACCTGCACAGCGTCTTTATTAATAGGTCTTAGTTTCATGAATTTGGCCCATTGTCTCTTACCACGGGGCCCCTGGCAGCTGAGCAGCGAGTTAACCGGAGCGCTGGTGACTTCATCGTCCTTCTCTCTCCCACTCTGGTCATCTACAGTGTCTGGCATCTGTATGTAGGCCTACACAAACACACAACAACAAAACAAAAAGTTTGTGGACACCCCTTCTAATGAATGCATTGAGCTCACCCATTGCTGACACAGATGTGCAATCGCAGACACATATCAGACTCAGACTCAGACTCTCTGGAGCAGATAAAGATAACCCTAATGCCAGGCGTGGGCTAGAGTGCGGGTATAAAGCCCCCCAGCATTGAGCTGTGGAGCAGTGGAATGACGGTTGGTGCTAAGTACAATACTTATGGGATGAGTTGGAGATGAGGTGGTGTGGTTCCACATTCCACATCATTCCACATTTTGACCTCACTATTGCTGAATGCAATCAACTTCTTACAGCAGTGCTCCAGAATCTAGTAGAAAGCCTTCCCGACAGGACAGTAGAGACAGTTACTCCAACGAAAGCAGGATAAGCTCTTTTAACCCTTGATTTGGGAAGAAACAATGAATGAGCAGGTGTCCAAATACTTTTGGTCACATATTTTTTTGACAAAATGTGAATCTGGCAGCTGTGCGTTATATTGTGTCATCAATTTAACAATGAATGGACATATAGAATTGCTTCAAAATGACTTGGACGTAAGTCTTTTTACATTGACTTCCATTGAAAGGTAAGAAGGTTTTTTCCTTCTCCTGTAAAGTTGGAAGTCGAGCTGTCACATGCATGTGTGCATACGTAAAATCACCCAAACGGCCAATGGTGTAAAGAGCCTACACAGTAATGAAGTCGTTATGTGGTGTGAGGTGCTGTCTCTCACGCTGTGGTCCACTGCGGTAGAGGTACTATAGTCAGAGGACAGCGTATCGGCCTCTGAAGCTGTGCTGTGGTGGAGGTCCTTGCTCTGAGACAGTGGTGGGTGGCTGCTCTTCACACAGTGCCACACGGCAGGAGCTAGGGGAAGACAAAGGAAGCTGATTTGCTATTTAAAAAACAGTTTTATAAGAAATACACATTTATTTATTACTTACTTGTGTCTGTTTTTATTAATAAGAAATGTGTGGAATTTATGTTACCTAGCAACTCTATACCTGTCACAGGCAAACCGAAGCATAGAGGGAACTCACCTACAGACAGGGGGCTGCTGAGGGGGTGATGTGGTCTCGTTTGTGAAACAGGACACAAGCCACTACCTTCCAGAAGTACGTTGGCGCCCTCTGGGGGATGGGCTGAGACACTGTAGTCTTTATGCTGAGGGGGATTATGCCTCCTCCACAGGTAGGCCTGCCGCCTCAGCCTGTCCCAGTCTATTCTCTCCTCACCTGTCTGTGGTTAATCGATACCAAATCCCAAAAATGAAGATCACGACAGATTCACTTGAATGAAAATCAAGCACGCTTGACTCTCACCTCAAAAATGAGTCGATAAAGTCAATTAGTCATCAATGAAAAGAAATAGCAGCCATTCTGACAAACTGCAATACCCTACAGGAAGCATAGGGGGCGATATAACTTATTGCAGTACATGCCAGAATAATCTAGCTGGGCAGTAGAGACATTTACTTTGGATAACAGGGTTGTGGGTTTGATACTCGGGCTCGGCAAGCTGCCACAGATGGGTCAAATGCGGAGAACACATTTTGTGCACCTTTGCCTTTACTCTTTCTGAAGAAACAACGAATAAGCAGGTGTCCAAATACTTTTGTCCACCGATGATGACACTACATGAAGCATATGGGGGCAATATGACTTACTCCAATACATGCCAGGGGGTCCTATTACATATTTTTTGGGGGGTTCTAACCTTGCTGTCCATTCTGTAGGGAGATTTCACGGCATCCACACTCACTCTCTTGACCCCTCGTTCCTGCATAGTGTGGAGGACCACAGGTCTGTTCCTCAACATCAAGGGACTCTTCTCTCTGGGGTCCTCAGCTTCTGCACTCACTCCAATCTCCATGGTTGCTGATGGATGTCCTGAGCCCGGCGTCTTGATGTCGTACCTCTGCTGTTCTGCACGGGGGCTGCTGTCTGAGGCGGAGTCAGGCTGGCCTGGAGGGGTCAGCCTTGCTTCGTTCAGGGGTGAGCAGGCTAGCTGGAAGCTCACCCTCTTCTTCACACCTTTGAGCTTCTCTTTCTTGGGGAGAGAAGACAGAACAGCTGTGAGCTTTCGGCCAAGAGTAAGTGAGGTAAGGGGCTAACGTTGGGTTAGTAGTTGCCCAAATTACACCAGCTCATCCCAAAGGTACTGGATGAATAGGTTCCAAACCCTGGTCCCGGTGAACCCCCTAGTGAACCCCTCTGCTACACACCTACTACTCAGTAGCTCCTTAACAAGCCCTCCCTGAATTCCTGCAGGACCGGTTCTGGTTCTTCATGACCAGGGTTGGGAACCACTTGAGGCTCATGTGCAGCGACTCCAGAGCATCCCAATCTATTGGTCAGGGCTTTTCTATGGGGATTTCTATGGCATCAGACTCTACACTGCTTTTCAACTTCCCGAAAATGCTCCTCACCTCCACAAGCTTTGGAGAAGACCTGTTTAGGTCACTTTTATGGCATAAATAGAGCTCAGTGAGGTACACTGATTTCCTCCACAATGACTGGATCAGGACAGAATACAGGAGCATCTTAGCGATTCTTCATTTACTTACTTCTTTAGAAGCCTTCTGGACCGGACAGGCAGGAAGGCAGGTTAACTCCTTCACTTCACAACATGGAGAGTTTGACCTACCATCGAGAAATGGGAGCATAGTAAGATCTTCACAGATTAACACCATAACAAATCATTCAGCACTGGAGAATCCATGGAACACTGAACAGCTGACGTACCCAAAACTAGACTAGCTTTAAAGAAACCTGGCTAATGAGGCTAATTTGCTCCATGAAGAGTCTGGTCGTACCTCCAGACTCCTGCAGATGGCGCTGCAAGTGGATGATCGGGATATAAATACATGCAGGGTGCGAGGAAATGAGGAAAATGAGGAGAATTTCCTGTAGGCTGGGATTTCTGCCACTGCTGGTAGACCCGTATGACCGTATGCATCCATACACCTGCAGATTCAGCTCCCTCCTTCACACTGTGGTCTTTGGCCACGCCCAAATGCAGTCAATCACTCATTTTAGCCAATCATTAACTGCATCTGCTTAGCCACCCATTTTCCACACATCCAACGAGACCCTCACTGCACTGCACCACCTCCTCTCAGCGCCATCTGCAGGAGCCTGTCAATTTATAAATATATTTATTTACAATCTGGTAGTCTTGGGACTTCTTTACATTATGTCCAAATTCCACGCTGAACGGACCAATAGAAACACCCCAAAATAAAGTTAAGAAGGTTTTTCCTCCTGTAAAGTTCCTGTAAAATTCATGTAAAGGTATGATGTCCTCAGCGGTGGCGCTTTGTTCGAAGGTGGAATGCCAGATTGCACCCTGCTCCCTACTTAGTGCACTACGCAGTATTCGCTAGAATAATAACATCTCTTGCACTAAACAGCCCATAATACGTCCAACGTACGTCCACCCATCTGAGATTCAACTAGTCCTTACTGGACATATAGCTAGCTACTTGTTGGTGCAGGGCCCCAAGATTTCGTAACTCTTACCCTAGCTACATGGTGTGCTACCTAGTGCTACCTAGCTAAAAATGAGGGAGCCATTGGAGATACATACAAGCCCATACAAGCCTATTCACGCTAACTTAAGGGTACTTAGCTCATTCTTATCCAAATTTTGATACAGTTATGTCTCTAGATAATCTCTAGATAATCTCTAGATAAGACGATGCCTATCTACTTTGAACTAAGGTAGCTAGTGCTACGTTTAGTATATATGCGGTGATGCTTTGTGGGGCGCACTAGGCTGGATACCTTTTTTGTGTGAGACCCTGAGGTGTGTAGTGCGGGTTTGCGACCCACAAGACCAGAGAGGCTGGTGGCGTCTCAGAGCCAAGCAGATCAGGGCTGATCTGAGCTGTGTTTAACTGTTGAGAGAGAAAAAGACAGAAATCAAGAACCCATGTATGCACAGATCCTACATGGTCACTAAAGCAGTATCTGGGGGTGTCTTAATGCTATACTCAGCAAAAACAGACGGGAGTGCTGTGGAGCACCATATACCTCATATCCAACAGCTTTCATAGGAAAGGGGCCGATGGTTAACGCTGAAGGCCGTTGGTGGTGGCCGAGGCCCGAGGTTTCAGTTTTGATATCGGAAGAGAAATTGACCATCAAATAAAGGGTTAACAATGAACATTGACCTACTTTCACTTTTCCTTTAGCAGCTGCAGGTTGTAAAGTGGGAGATGCTGAGATGAAGGCTGGATCTGCACTGCATAAAGGCATACAACACCCAACAGCCGGTCATCATCAATCTCAGTTAGAATTTAATATGCATTATTACATATTAATGACATCTCAACTGTAGTACTACTCCCAGCACTCACCTTTTAAATCTCTGCGTTTTCCATTTATGTGAAAGTACTGGAGGGCAGGAAATGCTGAGCAGAGATCCTTCAGAGCCTGAGCTATCTGAACTGACCGCCTTATGCAGCAGCTTCCCTTCAGGAAGCCTTCTCCTGCCGGCCCAGGCCGAAACGTTGACCACGGTCAGAGACGGAAAGCTCTCTGTAAGAAAAAGCATCATAAATCAGAACATTAAAGCTGAGCCTTTCGCGATAACTGTTTTGTTGGAAGTTATAATTAAAAAAATAATTGCAATAAATGATATTATTGTCATTTTAAGAGCATTTTATGCCGCTGATATACTGAATATAATAATGCAATTACACCCTTTACACCCTTCCTGATTTGTACCCGTCGAAAACACAGTGAAAGTGACTATTATTATAATTATTAGGCTATATATGCAATTCTGAGCCCTGTGAAAATGAAATGCTGTCCCAGTCGATGAGGAGTTCAAGATAACAGCCTAAATGCATCCGTGTTGTTGTGAACCCACCTTCAACGGGATTGCAGTGTTTAGCTGGTGTCCTGCCGGCCCTGCGGTAAATGCCTTTAGCAATGCGGTGCTCGGTCTCCCAGCAGCATGGATGGGAGCAGAGGGCCCACAGACAGTGTGCCTCATCCAGCTCCTTGTCACCAAGGCTCTCCATGCCGGGCAGATTTCACCACAGGTCCACAGTGCTCAACCATCTCCCCTTCCTGAAACAGCAGCAACACAAAAGATGCCATTTAACTTATTATGCATGAAAGAAACAGAGCCTTCATCACTGTCATCATCTGACTGCAACCTGTGGGCTTGCAGGACACTGAAGTAAGCAGGCAAACATGTTGGGATTTTGTACAAATTCATACAGGCTAGCTGATCTAGTTTGCTTTACTGTACGTTACCTGTAAGAAAATGTACAACAACCCCTAAAGTATTGAGGTAGAATATGAATTAATGAATTAATTAGTCAATTAATTAGTTAAGTAATTAATATTAAAATAATATTTAGAAGCATAAACTGTCCTCTTGATTTAATAAATCACTCCCTCACTTTAAATAATGGTTCCCTCACTTTACTAAAATCGTTCCCTTGGTTGTACAATCCTTTCCCTCAATTAATTATTATTAAATTTAAAAAAGTTCCCTTCATTAAAAAAGATTCCCTAATTTTACAATAAATCGTTCCCACAATGTAATAAACAATTGTATTATTTATATTTTATTTAATAAATTATATTTATCTAATATTATGTTTTCTATCTCGACACCAAGTACACTACACCATTCAAGTTAGCTAGTAGTGCTTAGCTTGTCAATTCCAAGGCGGAATGCCAAATTGCGCCCTGCTCCCTACTTAGTGCACTAGTGCGCAGTATTCGCTAGAATAATAATATCTCTTGCACTTAAACAGTCCATAATAAGTCCGATGTACGTCCATCCATCTGAGATTCAACTACACAACATATAGCTAGCAACTTGTTGGTGCAGGGCCCCAACATTTCGTAACTCTTACCCTAGCTACATGGCGCACTAGCTAGCTAGTGCTAGTGCTAGTGCTAAAATTAGGGAGCCGTTGGAGATAGCTCCCATAACGAACTAAGCCACACAAGGGCACTTAGCTCATTCTTATCCAAATTGTGATACAGTTATGTCTCTAGATAATCCACAAAGATTAATTATAATCTAATTACAACTAAGGTAGCTAGTGCTAGTCAACGCTAATGCTAACTAGCGCTACGTTTGGTTTAGTTGCTTGGCAACCTCGCGCAGCCAGCGATATCTAGCTAGTTTTGTCAACGTGGATTTAATTTAAAGGTACAGGCGTTACAGAAACCTGATTTTTTTTTAAAAGAATCATATACAGCTACAATTAATATATAAAATATATATATAAAAAAAAGAAATAAAATAAAATAAAAGAAAAAGAAGAGACGGAGAACCCACGCGCCTTGAAGCTGTTGGCATCACGTGGGAAGTCAGCTGACACTGGCGAGCAGAAACGGGAAGCGAAAGGGAAGTTAGTTAGTTTAGCTCGGAATGACCAGGCAAATACAACCCTGGCACTTATAACCAGCCTGGGCTTTAGTTGATGCTCTTATCAGCATTAAAACTACGCGCCTGTTGAGTCGCTCAGCTTCGGGAATACTGAGTCGGGGAGATGTTTGCCGCTGACGACGAAGACGGAGATTTCATGTCTCCTACTGGGGGGTGAGTTCCTGCAGCTGCAGCTGGACAGCACGGTTAGCTCACAGGCTAACGCTCAGCTCTGGCTTGAAAACTTGCCAATGTCCTTGAAGGTCACTAGTTCACAGTTTCTACCTTTTATTTGTAATAAGCATATGCTTATATTAGCCATTCTTATATTAGAGATGTAGCTAGCTAGCTAATGTAATAACTAGCTATCTATAGCTAGCTAACACGTAACGCCCACCCTTACTTGTACTAGGTAGCTGACTAACTATCTATGGTCATTTGGTCACATTAACTAAATCAACCAGCTAAATACCTCGTTAGTAGCAGGTGAGAGAAGCCCCTCTAAGCTCTAAGGCTGGTCTTAGTGTTGTTGGCCAGCTCCTCTCCACAGTGGCAGACTGACAGCCTGCCTCAGTCTCCCTCAGTGGCTCTACAGGTTGGGTTTGATGTGCATTAAGAAGATAATCCATTGAAATGATCACCTTTCACACACTGGAGTTAATGTCTGGTCTGCAGGAATGGCAGATGTGCCCTTATTTCTGGTCTATATGCAGGTAGATTTTTGGGAAGCTCTGGAGCTCCATGTTTCCAGTTCCTCCACTTCTGTGATGGCCTTGTTAATTCTGACACCTTACTGATTCTGTTAGTCTGCACATGACTTGCTCTTCCTCTGTGGCCACCGTCATGTGATTCCCGGCCCTCAGCAGCCTGGCCTTTCCGAATGCCTCTGTGCATGCCCACAGTGCTGGCTTGTAGAGGGAACACGTGTGTGTGTGTGTGTGTGTGTGTGTGTGTGTGTGTGTGTATACTGGGCTGTGTGTGGACAGCTGTATCTTCATATATGAGGAAAAATGTAACTGTTGAAGTAAGAAGAAAATGTTCTTAAAGGCAATTTTTCTCTTTTAGATTATTCTTTTAGGATTCTCTTTGGAAAAATAAAAGAAAATCTTATAAAATAATTAAGACTTTCTACAGAGAATGTTTGAGAACTTGCAAGTTCTCTGAGTTGTGTAATTGTTTTAAATAATTTTTCCAGCCGTGAGAAATTTTCCTCCCTCTTTGTTTCTCTTGCATTGTGGGGTAATGGTGTCCATCATAACCACACTCAAAAGTCATGAATCTGGCCACTGAACTTTAATTTGTTCTAACAGAAAGGCTATGTCAGATTCCTCACATTATAGTGATGGGTCTCATTGTCCTAAACTGCACAAACCCCAAATGAGAAAAACCTGGTGAAGAATTTAGAATCAGAATTTAGTGAAAACTGCGAAAGGACACCTGCGAGTGCCGCTAGGACACCTGCGAGTGCTGAGAGTGACGCTAGAACATCTACGAGTGCTGCGAGTGCCGCTAGGACACCTGAGAGTGCCGCTAGAACATCTACGAGTGATGCTAGTGCCGCTAGGACACCTGAGAGTGCCGCTAGAACATCTACGAGTGCCGCTAGGACACCTGAGAGTGCCGCTAGAACATCTACGAGTGCTACGAGCGCCGCTAGAACATCTACGAGTGCTGCGAGTGCCGCTAGAACATCTACGAGTGCTGCGAGTGCCGCTAGGACACCTGAGAGTGCCGCTAGAACATCTACGAGTGATGCTAGTGCCGCTAGGACACCTGAGAGTGCCGCTAGAACATCTACGAGTGCTGCGAGTGCCGCTAGGACACCTGAGAGTGCCGCTAGAACATCTACGAGTGCTGCGAGTGCCGCTAGGACACCTGAGAGTGCCGCTAGAACATCTACGAGTGCTACGAGCGACGCTAGAACATCTACGAGTGCTACGAGCGACGCTAGAACATCTACGAGTGCTGCAAGTGCCGCTAGAACATCTGCGAGTGCTGCTAGAACATCTGCGAGTGCTGCGAGTGCCGCTAGAACATCTACGAGTGCTACGAGTGCCGCTAGGACACCTGAGAGTGCCGCTAGAACATCTACGAGTGCTGCGAGTGCCGCTAGAACATCTACGAGTGCTACGAGTGCCGCTAGAACATCTACGAGTGCTGTGAGTGCCGCTAGAACATCTACGAGTGCTGCGAGTGCCGCTAGAACATCTACGAGTGCTACGAGTGCCGCTAGGACACCTGAGAGTGCCGCTAGAACATCTACGAGTGCTGCGAGTGCCGCTAGGACACCTGAGAGTGCCGCTAGAACATCTACGAGTGCTGCGAGTGCCGCTAGGACACCTGAGAGTGCCGCTAGAACATCTACGAGTGCTACGAGCGACGCTAGAACATCTACGAGTGCTGCGAGCGACGCTAGAACATCTACGAGTGCTGCGAGCGCCGCTAGAACATCTACGAGTGCTGCAAGTGCCGCTAGAACATCTACGAGTGCTGCGAGTGCCGCTAGAACATCTACGAGTGCTGCGAGTGCCGCTAGGACACCTGCGAGTGCCGCTTGTGCCGCTAGGACACCTGCGAGTGCCGCTTGTGCCGCTAGGACACCTGCGAGTGCCGCTTGTGCCGCTAGGACACCTGCGAGTGCCGCTTGTGCCGCTAGGACACCTGCGAGTGCCGCTTGTGCCGCTAGGACACCTGCGAGTGCCGCTTGTGCCGCTAGGACACCTGCGAGTGCTGCAAGTGCTAGCAAATAGTTGTAGGAAACATTGCATAACTGCTTGTTTTTGACTGCAGAATCTTTTTGTCTACCAGAAACAGTGCCTGTAATCTTATTTGGAGGCTGTTATTACTGAACTGAGGTCGTCTGTCTGTTTGATTTGGTTAATAGACTGAACTGCGTCCAGCACAGTCTATACAGTCCAGGCCGGTCTGGCTGTTGACGTTTATCAGCATACTTTGTCTATTCATGTGTGGTTTTGGGGTCTTGAGGCACAAAAGGGTAAAAGTTTAATATGATTGGGAGTTTAGCTGTGTGTGTGTGTGTGTTGGGGGCTGGGAAGCAAAGCTGATGGAAAGGATTGGTCAGTGGGGGGAGTGTGTGGTGTGTTAATGCCGTTCACATGCTCACGGTTACGTGTGCCGGGACAGAGTCGGACTCGGATTCGTTCAGTACAGCAGTGCTAGGAGCGTTGCCACAGGTCTCCAGCAGGCCGGGATTAGACCAGCGCTGGACTTTTGGACTTTTTTGGATCTGCTGGAAGGAGAGCGGCCAGGGTGTGACGGAATAATTTTGGCTCCAGTGTCCAAACAGGGCCCAGCCGGCCTGTGGTGTGGAAGATCTGAACTTTAGGGAACTTTAGAATAGGGTGGCATGGCGGCGTTAAGAGACACTGACTACGTGTGGAGAGAGATACACGGGTCAGTGGTGTGTGTGTGTGTGTGTGTGTGTGTGTGTGTGTGTGTGTAAGTGTGAATGAATGTGCTGTTGGGGTGGTGATGATACTGTGATGTACTGCACTTTACAATCTTCAAGAACAAGGTTCTTAAGCTTGCTGCAGCCAGGGCCCCCTGCCTGTGTGGAGAGGGAGAGGGAGAGGGATTACACGGACCCCCACAGATTCAGTTTGTGAATACAGTCCAACTATTATCCACAGGAGCACAAGCTCTTGCCCAGTGATTCTATGGAATCGCTCAAATATCTCTTTACGGCACCTTTATTTTTAAGAGTGTATTGTTCGGATATTGAGATTTATCTACTTACTTATCTACTGTCTGAGGATCTCCAATATTTTGGCATTGGCATCAGGGTGCTGTGTAAGCAGGCCTCGTTTGCTAGGACCCGGGTCTTCTCACTTGTGTCGTTTGCACTCTCCACAGTCAGACGCCAACCATGCATTTGAACCAAGAATACATGCTACAATATTAGCCTAGCTCAGCACTTAGCATTACATCATTCAATCTTAGCACATCGTAGCATGTGTTCTTGGTACAAATGCATGTACCATTGCACTATTACACCAGAATATTGGCCCACTGTGTAGGCAGGTGGTCCATGATGAAGAATCGCAGAGCCCTGGGTGGCCCCACATTGAGAACTATGGGGATCATCAGTTTTTAATGTGCTAAAAAAAATATGTGCTAGCCCAGGCTGTCCAGGTGTAGTCGGGCAGGTACATGTTTTGGTTGTGCTGCAGGATTTGCTATGAAGACTGGACCAGTGTGTGTACTGAGGATGTAAACAGAAAAGGTTTCCATCACCCTGGTAAAGAAGCAGACTGGAGGAATTTAAATGTCCAGAAGGCGTCTGAGTCAGACCGTGCTGACCAGATTTAGGCCCAGATCCGTCCTTGTTACTCGCTCTGTTGCTGTGGCTGATTCTCTGAGTGTGAAGTTGTCTTCTTTCCTCTAGTGGTGTTTGTTTATTTATTTATTTATTTATTGCATATTTAATATTTTAAATTAACCTTAGTAGTTCATGACTCTTGAAGGATCCTATATATAGACTTGACAAAAAACAATATATATATATATAATCATACTATACTAACTGTGTGTTTGCAGGGCAAAGTTGGCTTCTCTGTTTGGTCTGGACCAGGCGACCAGCCAGGGCAATGAGTCCTTCCAGTACACAGCCCCCAAACAGCCTCGCAAAAGCTCCCCAAACTCAGGTAGGATCCTCAGTCGGCTCTTGGGGTGTCCGCCCTGAGTTGGCACGCTCTGATCTCTCGGATCTCTCACCTCTTGTATGATAATTCACTATGATGTACACAGATGTGACCGGCACATAATGTTTAGAGTCTAGACGGTTTATGCAGTTTAGATTTTTACAATATTACAATTTCTATTGTAAGAATGAGCAGTTTATATATACACACACTATATACACTCTATGTAGACACACACTATACATACTCTACACATGCTATACACTATACACTTCAAACACTACACACTGTATATACACTAAACACTCTACACACACTATACATAGTCTATACATACACTGTATATACTCTATACACTACACACACTATATGCTGGAGCTACTAAATGGCTCTTACTGGGGAAAAGTAATAATTTGTCTGCCGTTGAATGTTTACCAGGTGCACCGGCTCAGAAACCTGCTCCCCCTCCTGGCTCTCCTGCAGTGCTCTTTGCTACAGCAGTCCACGCCTACAGATAGTACGTACAGCATGCTCATAAACATATAAATAACATATAGATCTGGTAAAATGCTTTCACATAAAATTTGGCTTTCGTATGAGTGTAGGATTGCAGTGTACACTGGATGTCCAAAGGTTTTCTAAGGCAAATGCACAACAAGGAGGTCTGATGTGGTTTAGCTTTGCTGAATAAGGGCCCGTGACTCTAGTACATGAGCTTACTTACATACTGTAATGTGTATGTATGGTATTTTGCTTATACAGCACAGACTCTAGACCGTGTGTATCATGGTGACGTTTTCCTTTGCAGTGTTAATGGACAGTACACGAAGCAAGGCAAGCTGGGTGCTGCAGTTTTGGGAAACCACACTACCAAGGAGGTGAGTGTAGTCATTATCGGTTGGGGGGGTATTTATCATGGTATTTATTAGAGGCGCATTGATACATATTCACGTTTTAGAGCAGTGACAAAAAAAAAGGCCAGTTAAGAAACAAAAAGTGCTTATTCAGCAATTTCACATGCAGGTACACGTCTCAGGTCTTTAAACATGCTGCTAAAAAACTCACCTTTTGGTTTCATAACCAAAAAAAAAAAAAAAAACACCACATGAAATCTAAAAATGCTGTAAACGTAGAAGTTCCACCAGATGCCCAGTTTAATGGTAATAATTATTTATAAGTATGCCGATGCTGATTCTGTGTGTAAGTGCCAACACTATACTGTACATTAATCCTTGGGTGCATTTGTACATAATGATGTGATGACTGGAGCAATCTAGACTAGGGATGTACCGATCAGATATCGGTCCCGATATTAACAAAATTAGCTGGATCGGGTATCGGATAATTAGGCAGATCCATGGAAATGATCCTTTCATTTTAATTTGTTTGTGTGAGACTGCACTAAATGTGCAAATAAATAAAAGACAATGGTAATTAAGTATGTTTATATCTGTGTTAATTTGTTTTATTAAATAAAGTAATGTTGAAGTCAATCCTGATGCCTTAAGTCTCTCCCACATGGTGAGATATACGGTTTATTAATTCAGCAATGGTATCGGACTAGTATCAGTATTGACCGATATGCAAAGTTTATGTATCGGTATTGAAAAAGCTGGATCGGTGCATCCCTAGTCTAGACACTGATGTGAGAAGTGACTGAACTGTTCTTTAAGCTTGCGTCTTTTGTTCTTTCGTCCTCTCAGTATAAGTTGCTGCTCTATGCCAGTCAGCAGAAGCAAGTGACGGCTGCCAGGATCCACTCTGCCTTCATCTTCACTGTGAGATTTTAATTCATGAAATCAATCGATCAATAAATAAATAAAATGGATCTGTTATTTATTTGTTTTTATTTGTTATTTATGCTGCTGCTATGCGTGTGTCCTCTCGCAGGTCCAGCCCAGTAACTACTGCACCTTTTATGATGACCAGAGGCAGAACTGGTCCCTGATGTTCGAGTCTGAGAAAGCAGCGACAGATTTCTGCAAGGAGGTAAATGACGCTGCTCTGTAGCTTATAGGGCGGCAAAGGTACATGTATTCGTACCACATCGCAGCAGCCTTCATGGCCCTCGAATTTTGTTCATACCTTTCCTCTGAACTATCAGTGGCTGGTGTCTGTTTCAGGTGTGCGTGGCTAAGGTGAACTGCGCTGCACAGCCGGAGACGGTGGTGATCCAGGATCTGGTTCTTGGGGAGGGGCAGGGTGTGGAGAACGGAGACTCGCTGGAGGTGGCCTACACAGGCTGGCTACTGCAGAATCACACCATCGGCCAGGTGGGTGCAGTGACTGGCTAACTGGCCCTGACTGAAGCTTTCTTCTGCAACATTATAATGTGCATGTCTGTAAGGGCTCTGATATAATGAAGGTCTATTGTGATAGGGACGTCGTTGATATGCTAATGGTCAGACTTTACCGTGTGTCTATAGATTTTTGACTCTAATCTCAATAAGGACAAGTTACTGAGGCTGAAACTCGGCGCTGGGAAAGTCATTAAGGTGAGTGGACGTGTGTATAAAACCTGTGTGTAAGATATCACTATCCATCTCACTCACATGCTCTCTCTCTCTCTCTCTCTCTCTCTCTCTCTCTCTCTCTCTCTCTCTCTCTCTCTCTCTCTCTCTCTCTCTCTCTCTCTCTCTCTCTCTCTCTCTCAGGGCTGGGAGGAGGGGATGTTGAACATGCGCAAAGGTGGAAAGCGCCTAATGGTGATTCCTCCGGCTCTAGCGTACGGCTCGCAGGGTGTCCCAGGCCGTATCCCAGCAGACAGCACTCTGGTGTTTGAAGCTGAGATCCGCAGGGTGAGAGGGTTCTTACACCCCTTTTCTCCTTAACACCACTCGTATTTCTGTCTAAAAATGAGGTATGGGGGCAAATTACAGTTCTAGAGAGCACAAATCCTCCCTAGCTGAGCTGTCCAGGTAGTTGGAGTAAAATCCTGGGGAGCATTTTAACATTTTCAGCAGATTTTAGCTTTGAATGAACACATTATAAAGAATCCTCCTCCCGTTGTCTGTGTGTGAGCGCAGGTGAAGTTTGCTAAGGACGCTGGTTCTGACAGGATGACTGTGAGCTCCAGAGAGTCTGTCCCTTCTCCTGCCCCCAGCTTGGACAGCCTGGGTCCTGACCTCAGCCAGCAGGCCCCAGCTGCTGCTTCAGCACCGAGCAAACCAAGGTATCAGTCCAGTATAATGGAGAGGGGGTGAGGGAGCTCAGCTGTGTGCAGTATGTGAGTTTATGCACTATGAACATTCTTTGTTTTTGTACATGGTCATTTGTCAACCTCTCTTTATTGTTAAAATGGAAGGGGGGGGGGGGGGGTGTGTTATGGGTTGTTTTGTTATTGTGCATTTAAGACCGATAGAAAAATGTAAATATAAATGAGCTCTGTTTGGCTAAATGGGTGGAGCTAAACAGCTGTAGATTGAATGAATGGGTGTGGCTAAACTGCTTTAGACTGGATGGGGAGTTAAACTGCTAGAGATTGAATAGATGGGTGGAGCTGAACTGCTGTAGATTTGATTGGGGGGCTGAACTGCTGTAGATTGAATGAATGGGTGGGGCTAAACTGCTGTAGATTTAATGGATGGGAGGGCTAAACTGCTGTAGACTGGATGGGAGGCTACACTGCTATAGATTGAATGGGTGGGTGGGGCTAAACTGTTGTAGATTTAATGGATGGGTGGGGCTAAACTGCTGTAGCTTGAATGGATGGGTGGGGCTAAACTGCTGTAAACCCCCCCCCATATTGACTGTATAGGCTAGGGAGTGAATTTTGCAGAAACTCTAAAATATAAAAAATGCTTATATTTGAACCTGAGTTTTGTCAAAGCTGTGTGTGAAGTTCTCTTCATTTGAAATTGTTTCCTCTTTCAGTGAACTGCCTCTCCGAGCTAAATCCAACTCACTGAGCGAGCAGCTGTCTGTGAGTAGCCTCATCTTCTACTCCGTTTCAGTTCAGTGTTCGTAAAGACAAACTTAATGAACCCTAATTAATAATGAATGGAAGCTCATTGTGTCTGAGCTGCTCAATTTAAAGTAGCTGTCAACTATCCTGTAGCTTTCATTCACCATTAGCTGGTTTAGTGCTTTTGAGGGACGTAGTTTTATATTTGTGATGGTATGAGGGGACCAAAACGGAAAGGAAACAAGCGGCATCTTTTGTTTGTTAGTTTTACGGCAGATATTTGGAGCCAAAAGCTTACCATATTTTATAGACCTCTGCTCTTGTCCCCCGCAGAATCCAGACGCCACCAAAGCTAAACTCATTTCCCGTATGGCCAAGATGGGTCAGCCCATGCTGCCCTTCCTCACTGGGGCAGCTTCATCATCCTCGCAAGCTGAGTCCAGCGACTCTGAGCTGGAGGTATGAAAAGAGATGCTAAAATATAGTATTTAATTATTATTTTTGTTTTACACCTATTTTTTTCAATACACAATTACACAGCTCACTCATTAGTCCTGTACCCCTATCAACACTGGGAGAATGAGGACAGACGCATGCCTCCTACATTTACATTTACGGCATTTAGCAGACGCTCTTATCCAGAGCGACTTACAAAGTGCTTTGCTATTTACCCAAGAAGAGCCTTAGCTAGTTAGAATAGACTAATAATTCAAAAGATACCTCTAAGCTTTAGACATTACTAAACACAAGACAATAAGGCGTTTCCTACGACACTGAGCAACCAGTAACCGCCTTTTTTTTGGACTGCTGCCGGTGCAACATCACCGGGCAACCAACATGCTGTGAGGAAAGCACTGGGTACCCAGCTCTGATGCAATGGCCAGCAGACGGCCGTGCTGGTCAGCATCACACTGAAGTGATATGGGCAGAGAAAGAGAAACATCTACCCACCCAGCGAGAGCAAGGCCAGTTGTGCTCTCTCAGGCTCCGGCTGCTGATGGCAAGCAGCGCTATGACCCGGGATTCGAACCTGCGAGCCTCGGGTTATAGTGGCAGTGCCTTAGTCTGCTGGAACACCCTATTAAAAAATTCCTCATGAGTGCACATCTTATTACAGCTCACAGTAAGAGTCCAGCGTTTTTGCAAGACTGTAAGTGTAGCCTTGTCTGGAGCAGTTATACCCTGGTAAAAGTTGGTCTAATTAAATATGTGATCTAATTGCAGGACCCGAGTGTATCCCGTCTGAAGGAGCGTCCTGCAGCTCCCTCTCCTCAGCCAGTCCACCTCTCTTCTGCCCCATCAGCCTCTATACAGGGTGAGCATCACTTTTTTTTTTTTTTTTTTTTTCCACATAGTCAGTGGTCAGGATCTGCTGTTGGCCATTGGCGTTACTGACGTTTAGAAGAGCTCTGTCCATTAGAAGAACACCAATCTAGTTGTTAATGCTTCATGTTTTTTGGGACTCCAGCAACAGCCTTGATGCCAGTTTCCATGGCGACTGCTGCTCCCCAGCCTTTGATGCCTGCAGCGGTCCATGCTTTTCAGGTAAGCACATGTCTATCTAGTTTGCCCAAAGCTTCAGTCTTCTCAACCATCCATTAGTGTGGTGTAAACCGCATGCGAGGAGCATAACAACCACGGTAGAGTGTTAAAGCAGTAGTATGCGAGAAATGGCAATTCTTGCCCCTGGGCTCCCCCTACAGTCAGGAAGGCGGATGTCGCACTCTGAGCCACACCCTGCAGGAAGGACAGGCTTGCATGCATTTGTGGATGAGCTGAGAGGCACTGAACCATCACTGAAAGTGAAAGAAGCATGTGGACTGAGGCGGTAAAGTAACGCTGTAGGATTTTACGCAGATATTAGTTCCTGTGTTCCTGTGTTCTCCATTGTCCCGCCCTCTTCACCAAAATTCCATAGTGCAGTTGGCAGGGTGCTGAGCTAGGAGTGGCAATGACCAAGATGCCGGTCTCCCTATTACAGTCTGTGGAGCATCCCAATGATTCTGAATCTGCTATTTTAAGTTAAAATGCTACATAATGCTGCTTTAATGATTTATTACGCCAAATAGCCATAACATTAGCACCACTGACGGGCAGAGCACTCGAAAATCTGTCATGGGGTGGATAAATTAGGCATCAAGTGATCGATTAGTTCAGGTGGAAGCAGGCAGCGTAAGAATCCGAGCCACTCCGACAAGAGCCAAACTGTAATGGATGGACGACTGGGTCAGAACATCTCCAAAACATCAGGCAGGTCTGGTAGGGTGTTCCTGGTATGCCGTGGTCAGCACCTACCCAACGTGCTCCAAGAAAAGGCAGCCGATGAAGTGGCAACAGGGTCATGATCGTGGTCCATGCAGGCCCCACCTCACAAAGATGTGCTGCCAACGTTAGTCTTACAGCTACTCCGTATTAGTCTGATTCAGTGTGTGTGTTTTCCTCTCACTTGCAGCCTGTTGGACAGATGTACCCCGCTCAGACTGTGCCTTACCAAGGTAACCTTACACTCTCTCACATAACACACAGCCTTAGTCTAATCCTGCAGTGTTTTACTTGTGCAACACACACACACACACACACTATATGGTCAAAAGTTTGTGGACATCTGCTTGTCCAATGTTTCTTCCAAAATTAAGGGTATTAAACAAGAGTCTGCCCTGCCTACATCTGCAGCGGCAGCTGCCTCTACCCTTTGAAAAAGGCTTTCAGGCTGGTGTGAGAATATGATTGAGCTCAGCCACGAGTGCATTGGTGAGGTCAGGCACTGATTCCAAACTCCACTCTAACTCCATCCCTCTTCTTGTTACACGAAGCTCTAGCACTCCAGATAATGCAGTTCCACTGGTCCACAGTCAAATGCTTGGGGCCTAACACCACTCTGGCTGAGGCATTGGGTCCATGTGCAGCTCCATTCTACTGGCAGTGCTTTTCCATTGAGATTATACCTTAATGTAGAAAAATTGACTAATAAGAACGGGTGTCCACAGACTTTTGGACATGTAGTGTACCTTTATCTGTTTTGATGGATAATACCATGCCATACACTGTCAAAAATGACATGAGCAAGTCAGTGGTAATTACTTACAGTGGTAATTGGAGGGGGGCAAGCTTTTATAGTCAAACATGGCTTGGCTGATTGACTACATTTAGGACTATTTGCTCGTTTAGTTGTTTTATTTAAATGATAAAATTAGAAATGTAATCCCAGCGCTCACAAAAATCTTTGCTGGATGTTTCTGTTTTTGTCCCATCAGGGAGTAATGATGTCACGTCCTTCCTGATGACAGAGGCCCGGCAGCACAACACGGAGATCCGACTGGCTGTCGGCAAAGTGGCCGACAAAGTGGACCAGCTAGCTTCCAAGGTGGACGATCGTTTGTTTGTCTTCTTGTCCCCTTTCACACCCCCTCACTCTCTTTCGTTGAACATCCCCCCCCACTGTCTCTCGTCCCCTTTAGATGGAGGACCTGCACAAGCAAGGTGGGCTCTCGCTAGGCTTGTCCAACGTTTCCATGGAAACGGCGATGATCATGCACAACATCCAGCGCATTATCCAGGTATGCCGTAGCTCGTTGCGGCTTTTCTGGTTCAGTGTCCAGCAGATTTCCAGTGTTAAGAGCTGGCCTGACTGGACCGCTTCATCTGTTCCCTCAGGAAAACGAGTGCCTGAAGAAGGAGGTGTTTGAGAAGAGCGCACGCATCGAGGAGCAGAACCGCAAGATAGGAGAGCTCATCAACCAGAATCAGAGGTTAGAGATCACCGATCAACCAAAGCATGTTCCTAATAAATAATGGAGGGTTGTGCAGAGCGTGTGGAGTACACGGTACTGTACAGATGTTCGAGGCATCTAATCCCATTGATAAAACCTTGTCTCTCAGCAGTAAGAGATTTATTACTGTAGAAGCTCCAGATCTCACCAGAACAGATGCAGGTGAACAGAAATCCAGTAAAAAGGAGCAAGATCTTCTCATTTTTTTAAGGAAAGTAGATGTGAGCTAGTCTGAAAAACAAACAGAGCTTGATTCCAGGTTTTCTCCGGACACCCCCCCCCCAGTCCAACCAGTGTGGATGTGTTCAGTTCCACCAGCAGCTCAACCAGAACTCTAAATAATAATAGACTCCCATGAGGAGAGCTTTGGAGATGTTGTAATGAACACAGTGATGGAGAACCACAACTTTCTGTAAGAAGGTGTTTAAGTTACTGCCCAAATAAGCAGCTTTTTGTCAGACACGCACATAAAAAACCCTGAAAACTTTATTTTTATTCATTTTTATTTTATTTTATTTATTTTAATGTTTTTTTTTTTTTTACCTCTTATTTGATTAGCTGATCAAGTGCATTTAAAGCAAAAGAAATCCTGGTCAAAAATCAGGTCCTATCATAACAAACCATCACTACTGGGGTGTAACCATTCACCAAATTCAGGATATGATGGATTTGGTACATTCTTCAATACAGCTAAATTAAAGGAACCAGCAGCTTCAGGATTCTGCTGTTGCTCCACTGACTGTAGCGGAGAATGGCGTCTCTGTCATTCCCACTGTGACACCTGTGATCCTTCAGCTTGTCTTCAAATGCACGTGTAAAGCTGTCCAAGAGGAGGAGCTTGCAGTGGTACCTGTTATTAATGGTGGTGTTTGTGGTTGCTTATTGGCGTGTGTGTGTGTGTGTGTGTGTGTGTGTGTGTGTGTGTATAGATACATGGAGCAGAGTAACCTACTGATGGAGCAGCGGAACGACTCTATGAAGAACTCGAGTGAGCAGAACCAGGCTCGCATACTGCAGGCAGAGCAGGACAAGGTGCAGTACAGTGACGCCCCCCGTCCCCCCAGAGCCGTTCTTCTCTTAGAAAACACTTTTCCTTACTTTCTGCTTCTTTTTCCCCTCAGCTATCTGTTGAAAACTATCACTGCTGTCACACACACATCTTCTATCTCCATTTTTTTTTGGTCATATTTCACTTTTTAACACAATGTGAATCTGGCAGTTAGTCTTTACTATGTGTCTAACTTTCACGATGAATGGACCAATAGAAATGCTCCAAATTGAATAAATTTAATTCAATCTTTTTTACATTGACATCCATTGAAAGTTAAAAAATAAAGGGTTCCTCCTCCTCCTGTGAAGATGCAATGGTGCTTTGGAGATGCAAGGCTTTTGCGTGACAGCGACGATAAGCTATCTGACGACCTGAGTCTCTCAAAACTTGCTAATCAAAGCAGAGGGAAGTGTCCAAGTTAACTGGCTCTGGTGTTTGTTGATGACCAGCTCCAGGGCTGCAGATGCTAATTGTCCCCCTTTCCCCTGGTTTGATTTGAAATATTGGTGTGAAGATTGGCTAAGATCCATTTGCTGGTAGTGACTGCTTTCTTTTCCCAGCATGCACTGCCACAGGACCTGGGCAGGAACCAGGTGAGCTTCCTCTGGACTATGCCTTTATCCCGTTCCTCTCGCTCTTTCTGTCATTACTCTCATTTCATTTCATTAAAACCTGTTTTTTTTTTCTTCTCCTCTCAGCAGTCGCCTTCAGCAGACTCACAGCTGCCCGCCCATCACGCCACACTCACTCTCCTCTCCGCATCGCTGTTCTTTAGCCAGCCTCATGAAGAATGACCATTTTCATGTCTCGTTTGTGTGTCTGTGTCCTCTCTCTTAATGGGATCCCACCTCACCTCATTTCGGTTCGGCAAAAAAATCTAATTCATTCAATTCAACACTTCCCCCAGATGTAGTCGCTCAGCCGAGGCCTGTTGTTTGGCCTGTTGCACCGCAGCCGTGAGGCTAACATTGCTGATAAACACTACAAAGCAATAGTCACCAAAATCCCTCCTGTGGATACACCAATTAGCTAGAACCTTCAAATCCGGTCCCGCTCGTGCCACCAAAAGAGCTCTGACGCGTCCAGGCATGGACTCCACCAGACCTCTGAAGGTGTCCTGCTGTGGTATCTGGCACCAAGACATCATTAGCAGCAGATCCTTTACATCCTGTAAGTTGTGCGGTGTGGCCTCCATGACCATCAATGAGTCTTAGGTGTTCATGATCCTCTCGCTGGTTTACAGGTTGTCCTTTTTGGAGCACGTTTGCTTGGTACTGAAAATACCCCCACGAAAATGACCAGCCTGACCCAGTCATCATGTTGTCAAAATCTAATCTAGCTAAGATGAATACCCCACCCCTTGACCCAGATAATTAATGTTCTTCACTTCACTTCACTTTAAAGTTATGAGTGGTCAGTGTATGTCCATACACACTCACATCCAGGCCTTCATTAAGGTGCAGACTTGTCTTTGTGGCGTCCTGCACGTGGTTCTAGCCTGACCTGAGTCACACCTGACACCTTACAGAAGAGCTGGATGCAGTTTGAGCAGGTTGAGAGACGTCTGTGGGCAAGTAGTTGCAGAAAGGATTTGGGCGATTATTGACCTCTTTGTTTGTTAGCAGCATTAGCCTCCTAGCCACAGCGCTAAGCTAAAGAAGTCTTGGCATGAATCGTCTATATTTGATTATTTATCTAACAGTTTCTTTAAATATGTGGATATTTAGTGGGATAAAAATGCCCAGACATTGAGTGCAATGAGGTCCCAAACCAAAAATGAATAGTCAAACTGATTTTAGCATTAAACTGAAACTGTTATAGGTTATAGAGTTATGATGGTGGATGTTGGTGTAATTTTCCTCTCTCTTTGCCCTGTCTGTTCAGGCACGGCTGACTGAGGAGTTGGCGAGCTCTACAGCGCGGGTGTCTGAACTACAGTTGGAGCTGAGCGCACAGCGGCAGAAATCCGCGGCGCTGCAGTCGAGCCTGAGCACCGCCCTGCAGGAGGGTCAGCAGCACAGCGAGCAGATCACAGCCCTGGAGAGCCAGCTGCAGGGTGAGTGCCGCCCATTCTACCTCAGCTTGAAAAATGCAGCAGACACTGACTGTGTTATCAGGTCTTTGACAGGTTCATGTCTCAGACTACGCTAGAGAGCAGGGAGCCAATTAAGATTCAGCCATAGTTTGACAACCATGATGCACGTGGCTCAATCACATGAGGTTTACTCAGTTGGATGTGAGCATGTGGGGCTTATCCGGTCAGGTGTGTTCACACTAACGTATACACACATGAATTTGGACCTACAAGGCTCTCAAATCTGTCCTGAGCAAAATATTGAGCAATCAGAAAGTTGAGAAATGAGTCTGGATAATGGTTTGTAAAGTTTTGGGAGAATTAGAAGTGTGTGTTTGTGTGTTTCAGAGCTGAAAGACACAGCAGAGCTGACCCAGACCCAGTACAGAGCAGAGAAACAGAAGCGGAAGGAGGCGGAGTTTAAACTCAGCAGCCTGGACGAAGAACTGCAAGACCTGAAGAGCGAGAAAGAAAGTGTGGAGCGAGTGAGTGTCCTCACACTGAGTGTGTTAGTGTGTGCATGTGTGTGTGTGTGTTTGCCAGATCAAAAAGAAGAGACCTGCATAATTTGTACTCCAGTACCTAGTTACTGTACAAGAAAACCTCAGTTGTGTGTGTATATAAATGTGTGTCTCAGGCTCTGTCAGACAGGAAACGGAAATGGCAGGCAGAAAGGCAGCGCTGTGATGAGGAGCTAGAGGAGGTGAGGAAGGCAAGTCAGCTGGAGCTGGACAACCTCCGGAGCCAACTGCGCAAAGCCCGGACCAGCACTGACCACGCTGCGGCCGAACAGGTAAAGTGAGAAAGTGTGTATGTTTTAGAAACCACAATCTGAAATACACTACCACTGGGGCTGAGACTACGACTGTGTCCCAAACTGCACACTACCATGCTTAGTATGGGTACATAGGATAGTATACAATTCACCAGTATGCTGGTGGTTTTGGACTCGGCCCGAGACTTCCTGGCTCAAAACGTAATCGTAAAAGTGCTTCAGGGAGTTGCACGTTTAGCGTAGTTCATTGGATAACAGTATTGTCCAAACTTATGAATCATCAGCAAGTACTATAAAGAGACATGTATAATTTCCCCCTTAAAATAGCAGCTTTAGAATCATGTTGTTTGTACACAGACTGTAATAGGGAGAATGGGGAGTATCTGTGGTTCCCACTCCGGGCCGGAACGCTGCTGCTGCACCATGGAACTTTAGTAAAGTGGGCAGGAGAATATTATATCATATCATATTTGTGTAAATTCCTGTGAATTACTCTACCTCCTCAGTCCACATGCTTCTTTACCTTTCTGTATCTCTCAGCTTGTCCAGAAATGCATGCATGCATGTGTGTCCTTTTGGGGCAACACACAGCGTGGATTGCACTTCCCTAACTGTAGGGGGAGCCCATTAGCAAGAATGACCAGTTCTAGTATTACGCTGCTGTAAATATCGTTCAGATGTACTGTAATAATTAGTTTGTGTGTGCAGATGGCCCAGATGCAGGACGATGTGGAGCGAGAGTGGAAAGCTAAGTGTGAGCAGGCCCTGGCGACGGCACGGGAGCAGCAGAGCAGACAACTGACTGAGCTCACAGAGCAGAGAGACACCCTGCAGCTCAAACTCACTAAGCTACAGGAGAAGGTACACACTCTGATCCACACTATATGGAGTTTCAAGGTAGTGAAATTATTATCTGTCTGTGTTGTGTCAGTAGCTCCTCCAGTCATGTTTATGTATTATTTAGAAGAGGTTTGAATCTTACCAAAATAATAGAATTGACCAGAATTACAGCGAAATGATTCATGATTCATGGAATCATTATTAAGAATTGAACTACTGGCCGGAGTCACGCGCCAGCAGAATGAAGCTTCACGCTGCAATATGCATTACACATGTGGCCTTACGACAGCTAGAAGGGTGGAACGTAGGTCTCCGTATCCTACTACAGCTGTCATTCTATGACCTGTTTATACACGGGTTGCGTTTGCGTTTGCAACATTTAATGACATTAATGCATTAGGCCTCGAAAATGTGCCAAAGTGTTTCCAAAGCTTAAAGCTATTAATTCAAGTGTTCTTATTACCAGAATGTATGAGAACACTATTTGAATAAAAAGTAACATACTATTTATTTTTTTAGATTTTTTTTTATAATTAATAAATAAGTTTCACATGTTCATATTGACCAACAATTGCATTTGCATAAAAAAATAAACAAACAAATATATATTTTAAATTTATTTATTTATTTGGCATAATTTTTTTTTATTATATAGATACTATATATAATATTATATATTATTATATAATATATAAATATATAGAGACTAGATATAATTATATATATAATCCTTAAAATAATTTTTAGTATTATATATGTGTCAGCGTTTACTTTTATACAAACGTATATTCAGAAATATATATATATATATATATATACACTTTTTTGTGCAAATTTTGTGATTTGTGGGACTTGCCACCCCATCACACGAACTTGCTTCGTCTTTAGATAAAGTACTGTTGCTTTAAGTTACATCACAAATAGGAAGTAACCTCATTTGGGCCTTTTGGGCAGCCAGGAATAAAAATATTCTGATGTACTTTTACAATATTTATTTGTTGCTTTTTTAATGTTGGAGTGAATTACCCCAAAGACCCAGTCAGTGTTAAATTGACACTGTTAATGATTAGCACGAGTGCAAGGTAATTAACTCATTGCGGTGAATCTGGCTTCTATGTCTATATAATAAGAGGGATTATATTTATAAGGATTTTATGCCTGAGATCAAAAAGATGTTTTTGAGGCTAAGCATATCTTTCATGTTGTGGTATTTATTTATTTATTTATTTATTTGAAGTGCTTGCTCTTGATGATAAAACATTTGAAAATTGCGACGTGGAAATGGCTCCCGTTTCGTAGAATGACTCTGCGACTCTTCCACAGCTGGAGTTTTCTGTTCATGCCGATGAACTCCTTCACACCTACCAGACAAAGCGCGCCTTCATGAGCCAGGCAGCTGGGCGACGGAGCCCTGTGTAACACTAACGTCTCTTTCTTCCCACAGTTCTCTGCTCTCAAGCAGTCTCGTGAGGAGGAGGAGCAACGGTTACTACAGCAACAGGAGCAGGGGGAGGAGCTTCAGGCCCTGAGAGAGAAGGTTAGTGGGGTGGCTCGCACAACAGGAGCGTCGGACAAGATAGGGGGAAAAAACTTACCCATCGCACAAGCTGTTAACTTGTTTATATTAGCTATATTAGCTTCATCACACGGGGAGGATTCCCAGTGGTTGTACGACGCACTTGCTTGTGGTTGTACGACGTGCATGCTGGGTAATGTAGTGACAGAACATTAATAACCACCACCATCACTTCATCATCCCCAACTCCTTAACTTGGTAAAAGCAGCTCAATTCTGTAGGGGAGGGACTTTATATCCCTTTAACCCACAAGATAAGCTGTGTGTGTGTGCGTTTGCACATCTGTTTGAGCAATGGGTGCAACTTAAAGTAGCTGAATGCATCTATTAGTAGGGGTGTCCACAAACCTTAGGACATATAGTGTATTTTAATGCTAGCTCTAGGCCAGAATTACTACAGTACTGGTATTACAGAATGCTTCAATATGCAAATAAGCTACTAAGCAATTATAAACATTGTTAATGTGTGTGTGTGTGTGTGTGTGTGTGTGTGTGTTTACAGTGTTCAGCATTGGAACAAAGAGCACAGGTACTGAAGCAGCAGGGAGAAGCACGTGTTTCAGAGTTGGAGAGGAGGCTGACAGACCACCAGCAGCAGCAGCAGCCGCAGCCAGCGGACACTGCAGGAGAGGTGGACAGTCCAAACACTTTTAAAAACTGTGACCAATCATCTGTTAACTCCGCCGCACAAACCAGCAGCTGTGTACTGACCTGTGTGTGTGTGTGCTTGTGTATATAATCAGGTGAAGCGTGTGATGAACGGTGTGTTCCATTCTTTGCGGGGGGAGTTTGATCTCCAAGAGTCGTACACTGGCAGTGATGTGTTGAAAGTACTCGTCAGCACCATTAAGGTTTGCTTGCTTGTTTACTTCTATGCCAATTAAACACACCAACTGCCCTTCATATTGTCTGTCTGACCATTTAATGCGGAACTAACCAATAGAAACAGGCCAAAATCTGCTTCAGCACCTGCACAGAAGACGTTACCATTTCAGATATATTTACTTTTCCATTTTTGGAACATTTGGCTGACGCTGTTATTCAGAGTGGCTTAGACCCCGTCTACACCTGGTCCTATAGACCCCGTCTACACCTGGTCACTTCATCTGTATTGAGAATCTGTGCCTGTATTATATTGCATCCCTAGCCTAAGAGCAGCAGCTGAACTAACTCTACCTTTACTGTTTGTGCAGAACGTCACCCTGCAGCTGCTTTCTAAAGAGGCTCAGAGCAGCGAGAGGGTGGAGGATGAGGTCGAGGATGAGGTCGAGGAAGAGGGGGAGGAGGAGGAGGAGGAGGAAAGGGAAAGTGAACCACAGCAGGAGCAGGAGAGCCTCCAGCAGGAGCTCCATGTGAACGGAAGCAGAGAGGAGGATGAGGATGGCCGAGTGTTGAAGTCAGAAGAGAGGAGCGATGCTCCAGAGCAGGTACAGGAGGAAGAAGACAGTGGAGAGGTAAAAGAGCAGGAGAGGGAGGAGGAGAAGGCCAAACAGGAAGCTGTTAGGGAGGAAGTGGAGGAGGACAGGAGTGCAAAGGCGGAGCAGGAAACTCCTGTTCAGGCTCCTCTGACAGACGGTGATGGTGGAACAGAAACAGCGGAGATTCAGACTGAGAGGCAAGAAGGCGACGTTCCTGAAGATGATGGAAACACTGGTCGTCCAGAGAGTGACATCATGCCTGAAGAGGAAGTGAAGGTTGACAGTGAGAGTGTTTCGGGTCCGTTAGATCAGCCAGTTGAGTCCAAACTCGTCGGGCCTCCGAAGAACCCACCGCCTCCCCCAAGCCCTTTGCAAGAGGACGACACAGTAACAACTACACAAACCACCAGGTAAGCAGAGCATCATCCTTGGAAACACCCAGAGCTGCATCAGGGCTTCAGGATTACCTACACCCTCAGAAATAAACGTGCTCAAGGGGTTCTTTAAGCGATGCCATAGAAGAACCACTTTTGGTTCTGTGAAGAATAATTTTTTGGAAAGGGTAAAGGTTCATGTCAGAAATCTGGCACTGGATTCACAAAAGTTTTCATTTATATATATATATATATATATATATATATATATCAGAGGATCACTTGTTTCCCCTCTATCCTGCTGCTAGCCATCGGCAGCAAAGGCCCGAGAGACCACAATTGGCCTTGCTCTTTCCTGGGTGGGTAGATGGTGGTCTCTCCCTACATCGCTTCGCTGCGGTGCTGGCCGTCACTGGCGCCTGGAGGCCGGTGCGTTGGAGCCCGGTATACGGCGATTTACCTCCAGGTTGAAAAAATCATGAAATATGAGTCGTTTGACTGCGCACGTGTCCGAGTTGCCGGGGGACTTGTGTGCAATGTTCCGGTTGGGTAATTGGCAGTCCAAGATATTAAAAAAAAAAACAATAACGGCGTCACGCTTGTCTTAGGCTGTAAAAGAAATGATCATCAACATGCTGCTGCTTTCCACACTGAGCATACTCACCACTTAGCTCTGCAGCAATAAACAATGTGCTGCACGGTCTAAACATTAGTGTGACTGTAGTGTGATGCGTTTCGACAAAGTAGCCTTCCGTCCGTGTTGGTGAGACTTCCAGTCATGCTAACGAGCGAGCGCTCTTAAACAGTGCAGGTGGAAATTCCATAATGCTACAGTTCAGAGCCGGACGTGACGACGCAGTGACCGTAATCTATAGGTCTATAACTACATATTTATCTTACCCGTTGTCTTGGTCATGAAGTTGTGCATAAAAAAGCACATCTAAGAATTTCCTAGGACACTTTTGTGAATTCGGCCCCTGATTACTGAGTCGACTCATGTTTGACTCTCCGTTTTCTCATAATTAGCAGATTATTGAAGTTCTTCTGAACATGTTTTTCACTAATTATTTGCAACATCTGCTTTTCCGCAGTTATCAGATCATGATGTGCGTGTAAACACACTCACTGTGTCGTTGTTTCTAGACTGCTGTCTGCAGGAGAACAGTAATTGGATTTCAGCTTGAAAACTGAGGAGTAATTGAGTCCCTGGCTATAATGTTTGGAATCATCACTGTTGGATTAATGACCGGAGCTGGAGTATCTTAGTGAATCCAAACCAAAATCAAACACATGGTTCTGTTACACTGTAAAGAAACTCTTACGGTTTCATAATGACTTAAAATCTCAACTAACAACCACTACTTCTCCCCACACCCTGATTTGTAGCATGTTTGTGTGATTTGATTTGAGTGTATCCACCTTCTAGACCTTCTAGACTCCAGCATATTAGTCTTATACCTCGTTTGCATCTGGTCGTTGCCCGTGTCTTGAGAGCATCAGGGACATATTGTGATAAGGATTATCCTCTTGGATAACACTACACTACAGGTGAAAATTCACCCAGAATGCACTAAAACTCCTCCCATTTTACTAGAAACAGCAGTGGTGTTACAATATGCACACTTTTTTCCAAGGTTGGTGTCATTCTTATAATAAAGGTGTGGTTATAAGAGTCCTATAAGAGGTGAATTCAGATTTGAACCGCATTAAACGACCAGGTGTGAACAAGGTATGGAGGGTATGCATTGACGTCACAGTCCCGCTGGAACACGCCGAAACTCTTTAGTTGGACTGAGTGGCAAAACGACCAAACCTGAGAACCTGGGGCTGAAACGAGCGACTATCTGCTCAAGTTAAAGACAAGTGGACTCGACAGCGATTCATCGAAATGACCAAAAAAACAATGGTGCATAGACAGAGATGTGTAGCCAAGAACATCCAGCTCCAACTGAGGCTCAAACCACACCCGTTTTGAGGATAAAGCCTCTCGTATCTGAGAGCACAGAGTCAAGAGAACGTTCTTAGTAGTGTTTACGACTGTGTTTTTCAGGCTCATCGAGTAGACCGGCTCATCCAGGTTCTTGCTAGCTTTCCATCTTGCTTGAACTTAGCATGTTGCTAAACTACAGTGGGCTTCCCAGAGCCTGAATTCCAGCTGTTTCTGTGAACTGCAGCAAATCCATTAGCCGTCCGTAAAAGGTAGCACTGTCAGGTCAAACGCACAACAGCTGTTTCCGTCTTTTTTGCCACTCAGTGGGCGTGGTCGAGGCGACCCCCTTCACCTGTGACATCATGTGCATACCCTCTGTTAGTCCACTTTTCTCCACTTTTTCTGTCACCCTCACTCACCCTTGCTATTCTCTCAGCACGTCTGAGAGGGTACAAGGGGACGATTCGGAGGAGCAGTTTTTCCAGAGCCCCGCCCTCACTAAACCCCCACCGGCCCCCAGCACCACCGAGGAAGAGGAGGAAGAGCTGGTGAGCAGGGATCATGACCGTACACACACACACACACACACACACACACACAGACACGGACACAGAGACATGGACACACATGATCTCCGCTGTTGCCCAGACTGTAACCAGCGAGAGTTAGTACCTAATCATAGTGTTGGACTAACCAGATTAATGCTGATTAATCCCGTCACTCTTTACGGTGTTCAGATTCTCCTGACCCAGTGATGTTCTTCCGTTTACGTTTAGGAGGATTTACCAGGATTTCTATATCTCAGGTTTGTGGTGTGTTAGGGGTGGAGACTGTTCTCCAGCTGTGTCTGTAAGCAGTCCTGCACCTGTACTGGTGCGGTGTGGATCAGCCCACAGTTCAGCCACCAAGGAAGTCCCTTTATTAAAGCTCACTGCAGACCACCTAGGCTCAAACTCTGCTTGTCCTTTTGAAATGATGGCCACCCAGCAGCCACAACATTAGCATCACCTGCCTAGTAAGTAATAGTGAGTAAATGCCCTTATGCCACCACAACAGATCTGACCATTCGAGGCATGGACTCTATAAGACCTCTGCAGGCGTCCTGCTGTGGTATCTGGCACCAAGACTAATGTAAGTCCTGTTAGTTATGAGGTGGAGCCTTCATGAGCCTCAATAAGCCTTTGGTGCCCGCCTTCCTTGGAGTACTATTTGTAGGTACTGACCACTGCATACCAGGAACACCCCACAAGACCCACAAGTTCTGACCCAGTCGTCTAGCCATCACAGATTGATAGCGCTTGTCAAGGAGGCTCAGATTCACTTGCTGCCTTGGCTTTGCATGGGTGTTAAGTCCTTACCCTCTTAGTGACGGGTGCCTCGATAGTGCTAGGGGGAGCTAGGAATGGGTGGGTTAATTGACGGCACCAAATTCGGGGGAAAAAATGTAATAACAAAATATATTTATTATAATAATAATAATAATAATAATAATAATAATAAAAAACACCAGTGAAGCTACACATTGTTTCCCAAATCTGGGGAATCTTCTTTTGGGGACTGTTTTACCGTACAGTGAACACTGTCCACCTCTATGCCAGCAATGGCTGTATTTATTTATTTAAGCCAAACCCTTCACAGAACTGTCTAAGAACGACGTTTCGGGCATCGGCCAGTGTATTTGTAACCGTTTAATGTAACAACTTTCTGCTGTAATGCACCTTTAATAGCAGCTTTAAACTCTTTACTCTTCCATTCACCACCACTGTGAACGATTCTGACGTTAAATTTCTCCAGAACTGAGCGTTTCTGAGTTATGCCAAACGTTTAAAGATTGTATAGTGCTCTGAGAACCGCTAAGCGTTTTGTTCACACTGTGAATCTGACCTCCGTTGACATTTTCCTGTTTTCTGATCGGTCCTTAGAGCTTAAAGGGACGTCCCCCTCCCGCCCCGCTGTTTGGTGACGACAGTGACGACGACAATGATCTGGACTGGTTGGGTTGACCTCGCCCTGTACCGAAACAGGTGTCAAAAACACCACTGCCTGTCTCCACGGCAACGGTTGCCATGAAGAATGGTTCCCGTCTGGATGGAACGCAACAACGTGGAAGAAGGAGACGGAACTGAAGCTCCTCCTCGTTTTCCGAAACCTTTCAGTGTTGATAACGAGTTCAGAAAAGTCTAACGGTTTTGTTTACGAAGGACAGCAGTGCAGCCTGTGATGCAGCTTGACCTTCGGGCATGAACGGAATCGGGGGGCTTGGACTGACCACGGCTGCTTTTTTTTTTTTTTTTTTTTTTAATTGCTATATAAGCTCTCCGGACAGAAATTTCGTCACCTTGCATGTTAATGGTGGTAGTAACTTCAGGTTCCTGCAGATGGAGCTGCACGAAGATGATCGGGCTAAAAAGACCTGAAAAGACCTCCCAGCAGTGGCAGAATCCCAGCCTATAGGAAATTCTCCTCTGGGGAGAGTTCTTTCAGACGTTGGTGGTGAAGAACCTGTAGGCTGGGATTTCTGCCACTGCTGGTAGACCCGTATGACCGTATGCATCCATACACCTGCAGATTCAGCTGCTTCCTTCACACTGTGGTCTTTGGCTACGCCCACATGCAATCAATCACTCCTTTGAGCCAATCATGAACTGCATCTGCTTTGCAACCCATTTTCCACACATCTAACGAGACACTCAATGCATCGCACCACCTCTTCTCAATCTATGAGTACTGTCTCACACCTTGCAGGAATTTATAGCCCCATCATCCTCCATCTGCAGGAGCCTGAAGTTACTGCCACCGTAAACACGCAATGTGACTCACTTCTTGTCCAGGGAGCTTATATACACCTCTGTATGTCTCCTCGTTGCTGTTATACAACTGCACCAAACTCAGATTCATCTCTCATAATAATCATCTGTAGCCTGAATTTTTTTTTTTAACTTTTAATCTGCAATAATTTATGATTGAATGTGCTCTCCTGTGAAACAGGGTTTTAACATGTAATGGTAAGAACGGTGATTATGATGGCTTGCTATTGCAGGGACATCTTCGTATTTGTACTTTTTGCTAACAGAAACGTGTTCGGGTTAATAAAGGCTGGATAATTTCTTCAATGGGTTTCTTTTTGTGGAACAGAGTGTGCAGAGTGTACAGTGCACTGAAAGCATACTTAAGTTTTTTTGGGAGGAAATAATAACCAAAGTAAAAAGTATGAGGTCCCCGCTTGTAGAAAATGAAATCTAAGGTAATATGGATGTGTTTGGAGAAGCAAAAACTTGGGGTTCAGCATAAAACACAGTCTTAATAAACTCAAATAGTCAGAAATTAGTGTTTCTTATTTTGTTTTCCTTTATAAAGAAGTAACTGGATTAAGAAACAACAGTTCAGTTCATATATATATATATACACAAGCTCAGAGCACCTGCTCTCTCAAACCACATACATACACCATATGGACACAAGTATTGGGACACCTATTCATTCATATATATTTTTCCAAAGTATTAATAAAAAAAAGGTTGTTTTGGAGGAGCTGTGAGGAGTTGATTGCATGCACCAACAAGAGCATTAGTGAGGTCTGGATTTTGGATGATCACTGCCTCATCCCCAACTCCCAGCTCAATGCTGGGCAGGCTTTATGCTCCTGTTGTGCCAATAGGTTCATGTTTATTTATCTGCTCCAGAGAGTTATGCCTATTCTATTGGCAGTACTTCTCTACAGGGAGTATAGACAGGCTGTGTGCATTTGCAGATCTGTGTCAGAAATGGGTGCTCTTTAAAGTAGCTGAATGCTTTCATTAGAAGGGGTGTCCACAAACATTCGGACATATGGTGATGTGCATATCCCAAAGGAGTTGACGGAGAAAAAGCAGGTGCAGTTTAGTGACTTACATTTGAATCATGTTACACTATAAGGGAGGAGAATGCAGTGTTAGACGAGTCTCGCCCAAGAATCCATGACTAGTGACTTCTGGATTTAAGAACATAGAGGGGCTCCTGTGTGGCTCAGTGGCCCAGTGCGCTACCTCTATGCCCTGAGGGCCGCAAGTTCAAATCCTAAGCCATGCTGCTTTGCCATCAGGGCCCGGAGTCTGAGAGCGCACAACTGGACCCCAAGGGGGGTAGGTGGCACTCTTTCCTCTCATCACTCTGGGGAACAGAGCTGGGGTGCTGTCCCCTTCCCCCTCAAGTGTGTCTTTAATGTAATTAAGAAAATGATGTTGAATTAACTGCTTGGAATAAATGAGTTAATCATACACACTCTGCAAATTTAAATCCCCAGAATTGCAGCGGCAGCTTTGTTTATGGACATTCAGATTCAGTTTAAAAAGAAAACTCATACAGTTCCTTGGTGTTTGAAAATAATTTCCATAAATAAAATAAAATTAAATTAAAAAACACCAGGTTTCCTTAATTTTATTTACACAGATAAGCTATGTTAGTGTGAACCACCGTCGCCATCGCAAAACCTAGACCAGGACGAAATGCCAAAGAGAACGACTCGAAAATGAATACCGAACGAAGTAGACGATCAGTGAGTCAGTCAGTCTCGAGACTGAAAGGTGGTCATGTTACAGATCTGAAGAAGAGCGGACGTCCCTGAGCTCCCAGCAGATCTCCGAAGACCCCTCTCCCTCTCTCTCAGTCAGAGTGTTTTCTTTTCCAAAGTGCTTCTCGCAGACAGTCGCGTCTGTCTCTTTTAAGAAATCCCACCACCTGTAAATGCTGATTGGTCCCAAAAAAAAAAAAAAAAAAAAAAAAAGACAACAAAACCATCCCATGTTTAGCCAGTGCGGGTCCACATAGCGTGTTAAGAAGAGTAATAATGGTATACAGCTGCTGTCCAGGTTTAAAATGCTTCATTGTACCGCTGGTTTGGTGTTGGAGGAGATCAGCGCAGGTCTAGCATCGTCACGGTGCCTTCTGTGATCACGACGTGGCTTCCACCCTACGAAGAGACCGGAAAACAGAGCCCAGATTTTAGCAAATGCAGTGGGATACATGAGTAAATCTTCAGTGCTGGTTTTAATAAAAAAAACAAAAACACAGGATACGTTTTATAAAGGGGCAGATATTATGGTCTGTTTTCATGTTCCACACTGCTGACCATCAACTCCTTTATTTACCTCCCGAGAACTTCCGCACCGCTGCCGGCCGGGCTACAATGTCTGTTAACGGTGCCTTGAGGACACCAGATGGCGCTCTGAACAGCGTGAGGCTAAAACTAGGACTCGGAAATGGGTTATGATGACAATAACCAACACTTACCGTAAACAGGGGAGGCTCTTTGGAATGAGGGTGAAAGCCTTTCTGTGTGCAGGTGGAAATCTCCTCCATTCCATAATCAGTCAGTCTGAAGTAGCCGGTCCTGTGGAGCAGCAGCAACATCCACAGCACAAAAGATCAGATTTGAATGTAGAAAATTAGCCTGATGTAAGGTTCAATTCTAGCGTGCACTGTGTAAAGCAATGAGGCGTCCTCAGCTGTTTTAAAGGCAGTGAGGTTTTGTAGAGGAATAGCCAGTATATCATCGCTGTCATGAAAAAAAACCTAGAATCCCAAAAATAGCAATTTTACAGGAGAAGGATAAAACCTTCTAAACCTTCCATGGAAGTCAATGTCATTCATTAACTTTTGACGCAATGTTAAGAACAGCATTTTCCGATTCACATTACGGCAGCGACGATATGCAGGTACACCAACAGAGCAAAAACCTGCATGAGGAACAGGGTTTTTAAAAAATAGGAAGATCTATGTGCACTGACTCGTTGAATTTCGGCGAGCAGACGATGGCGATGGCTTCTGGTAGCATCAGCTGGTAGGAGCAGTGAGTGTGAAGATCAACACTGGAGAGGAAGGCTGTCTGAGTCGGGTGAGTCTAAAGAGGAAAGACGCACAGAAATAAAGATGCAAGAGTTAAGAGAAAGAAACTGAAAAACACTGAAGATTAATTAAACAAAAACATCCACACTGAAGAACACTGGAGTTCCACTGCTCCACAGCTCAATGCTGGGGGGGCTTATACCCCCACTCTAGCCCACGCCTGGCATTAGACAACATGGTGCCAATAGGCTCATGTTTATTTATTTATTCTATACATCTGGGTCAACAATAATCAGGTTATTTTCCCCCGGATCTGATCCAAAGCTCTCAATGCTGAGCATCAGCAGATACCATTCGGATCCGATCTGTGTGTGTGTATAAGTAATAATCCAGCCCTGCAGTTTAGATCAGACGAGCTGCGGATTAATCGGTTCAGTAAAATCTCTTAATTTTCAGTATCAGTTTCTATAATCAGACATTCTGGACTGAATGATTTAGTTTTATAATCCAGTCTGACTCTCCTCCCTGACCAATCAGCTCCCAGCTCCTTTACAACACTGCAGTCTAATCACTTCCTGTGTGTGAGTGTCTGATATCTGTGGTTGTTGGTCTACTGGTGTGTAATAACTGGTTTACAGTGGGTGAATGTGCTGTGTGTGACATTGGGGTTACTATAGAGTGTGTGCGTGTATTACAATTAGCGTTAGCCTCCTCTCGGTTCTGAACGGGTTCTTTAGTGCTGGTTTATAAACAGAGAAAGGCGAGCGGTTCCCCGGTTCTTCCGCCGGTAAACCAGGCAGTTTCACTGATGTTTTTTTTAGAAAAGACTGGGACGTCGCTGCTGATTTCTATGAGGAGTTAGAACTGCTACGGCCCCCAACTCACATGTATCCAGCCCAGTGTGATGAGGTTGTGCTGATCCTGCACCAGAAACAGCTCCTCCTCGTTCTCCGTGTCGCAGTAATCCGGGCCGCCACACTGCTTAGGCACTATCACATGGGTCACCGTGAACGCGTTCCTCGTCTGAAGCAGAAACAGAAACACCAACACCAATCGCCAACAGCTTCACTGACAAGACAAGACATACAACCATGTTCTCCATTTGTGCTGGACACAGGTGGATTTTCGAACCCATCCATGCAGTGAACACACACACAGTGACCGTGAGCACACGTGCAATGTGGCTCATACCAATTGACCACAGAGAATTCCACACGTCTCCACGGCTCGGATTGTGTTGTTGTTGGCCAGGCGCAGGAACTTGGTGCACAGCTCTGAGGGGACGGCTACCTGCCTCAAGCCGTCCACCAGCGTACCTGCATTAAAGAGAAAACACACACACACACACACACACACATTAGAGACAAAAGCTAAAACGGAAATACAACTACGTCAGCATGATAAGCATACTAAGCATCCTAACTAAAGTATATAGGGGGGAGGTGGACTACAGCTGCTCAGCACACAAGAGCCTCTGGTGGTGTGGCCCAGTAGTCCGTCTATGCTGCAGTAGTCCGTCTATGCTTCCCTTCTATGCTGTAGTGAAGAAGACCCGTCTTACTGTTGGCCGTCCTGCCGCCTGTGCCCGGTTTGAGTGCGCGGTCGAAGGTGGGGGGAGGAGCCGGGTTGGTCGTGGCCGGCGCTGATGGTGTGCTTTGATTGGTGGAGGGGTACTGTGGGCTCTGAGGTGGTGTGGGGGACGCTGGGTAAGGCATGGGTGGGCCCTGGACGCCAGGGATAAGCGGGGTGTCGTCGGGAGGAGAGACGGGAGTGTTGAACTCGCGGACAACACGCTGACGCTCGCGCTCGTGCTCCTGCCGCCGGATCATCTCCTCAAACACACTGAACTGCTCCTGCTCCAGCTGCCTCCTTTGCAGCTCCGCCACACGTCTCCGCTCAGTTTCCAGCTCCCTCTGCCGAGACAGCTCGCGCTGCAGAACGGCCTCCTCCTCTCGCTAGAACACACACACATACATATACATACGTTATTCACACTTCATAAACTTCATCAGAAAATCTCAGTCTTACATGGATAGATTTGGAAAGAATGTTTTTTAGAAATGGACAGAAGTATTGGGACACCTATATATTACACCTATGGGAGCTTTTATGACAGCTCATTCTAAACCCATAGGCTTTAATATGGAGCTGGTCCCTCTTTGCAGCTCTAACAGCAGCAGGTCAGCGCTGGGCCCTGACCCCGCTCTGTAACTTTATTTGGTCTGACACTTCTGTGGTTCCTAAATGCTTCCACTGTTCAATAACACCACTGATGGCGCTGATGGTGGATTTAGGAGGGAGGAAATTTCACCAGCTGACTTGTTGTTGTTGTTGCAGTGGTGTCTCCTATTACATACAGAACCACGCTGGAGTTCAGTGAGCTCTTCAGAACCTCCCATTCTTTCACTAATGTGTGGAAAGGCACACTGCATAGCTAGAGGCTTGCTTTTATACACCTGTGGCAATGGTAAACTTTGAGGCGTGTCCCAAAACTTTTGTCCATATAGTGCATCTCTTCAGTAGACAGCTTCTCAAATGTAACTAAATTTCTCTCACTTGAAATCTGATTCACACACACAATCCAGACTCACCTTTTTGGCCAGATGCTCAGCATACTCTTTCTCATATCTCCTGAGCAGGCATTTCTTCAGCTCCTCTGCCTGTGGGAAGGCTATCTCTTTCAGCTTCTGCACAGGGGGTGGGCAGACAAACACAGCACAAAGCTGACGGAGGTGTCGGACATTAACGGGTCAGAGTGTTATTGATCAGTAAGAGGAAACTGCACGCAGGCCAAAGCTGCAGAACATCATCGAACTCAGGTACCTTAAGAGTGTCCTTCTTCTCAGGAATGTTGGATAACTTGTACTCCGGGTGTTTGGGAAGTTTCTCGATGAAAAGCCTGAAAGGGAACCCGAAGTAGATTGATAAGATGATTCTGTTTAGATTCATAATCATAAGATGATAAACACAGCTTTAAACAATTCAACTCACAGGCAACAACCTCACTGAGACACACAATTTATTTTACACTAGATTTGATCTGTGCATTTTCATTTTATATTAATTTATTAGAAATGTATCTATATGTATTATTAAGCTGTATTATTTCAAAGATTTTTATATATATTATTGTTTTTAAATTATTTTACTATATATATATATATATATTATTTTAAATAACTTTATATATTACTTTTTTACATTATTTATTACATATCTATATTAAAATACACCTTTATATATTACATTATTTGTATTTATTGTACTACTATATGTAATTTTTATGTTTTTATATATGTTTTTATATATTTGTTTTGCCTAATGATATGGTTTATATGTTTATATACTTTCTGTGCTACACTGTAACCCCTAAACTGTAAGGCCCAGTTTCCCAGACCCAGATTAAGCCTAGTCTTGGACTAAATTGCAACCCTAATGGGTTTTTTTTTCTGGGAAACTGGCCTTAAGGGTTTGCAAGTGGGTCCACACATGCTATAGTAAGGCCACAATTCACTCATAATTACATAACTTATATGTGTGTGTGTATATAAATATGTATGTATATATATATATATATATAGTATAAATATATACTTCATAGTAGTATCTGAAAAATGGATAGTAGTTACTAATAACTCTTAAGATTAATAACGGAATAATAAATATAGGGTTAAAAGAAACGAGCAGTGGTGCATGAACTTCACAGCAGACAGGCTGCGTGCTTTTGTGGGCAGACCTCCCACCTCAAACTACATCATCTGCCCCTACCTCAACCTTTAACAGCTAGATCCTCCGACTCCTACAAAACGTTTCTAAATGACCAGTTGACTAGTAATTATTAATAGTGCAAACCCCAGTATAAGCACTGCTGTTGCTAGTATTAATAGAAATATGAGTTCTATAGTATATTTACATAATATTAATTACAAAAAAATATTATTAAGCACTTCAGACGGGTCCTTTGCTGACACTGTTAGAAGCACGTGGATGCGTTCATACGTGATGTATTTGTTGTAGAGGACGAAGGCGTGCTCCAGGTTGCCCTCCTCGGCGTAGATGTGCGCCATGCGGATCATCTCCATGCCCGAGCGGAAGTAGCGGCGGGCAGGAACTGCCTCATTGACGTCCACCGCGCTGCCCTTCTTGGTCAGGGCACGGACTCGCTCCTCCGGGGTTAAACTCACATCAGCGTGGTCCAACATGGCGAACAGCAGCAGGCACACTCAGCAACTTGACAGCAGCTGGAGGAAAACACACACACACACACACACACACACACACACACACTCCGCTGTAAAAGACATCACTCCAGCCTGACAGCAGAAACAAAGCTAAAATGTCTAACAGTGTATATAAACCCGTGTCCAAAAGTTTATGGACACCTGCACCTCCAGGGCTGCTTAGGAAATCAAGCGCAACACCAGGCAGTTCATCCTCCCTATGCCGCAGTAACAGCCTCTACCCTTCCGCAAAGGCCTTACACTACATTCTGAAACATTGCTGTGAGGATCTGATGGCATTCAGCCGTGACAGAAGGTACTAATAACGGAAGATTATTATAGTTATAAGGATCAAAAACGACACTCAAACCCATCAAGCCAGAGGTGCTTGTTTGTTGAATAAAGTCGGTTCCACAGTGCTCCCAGATTTAACTCATTTACAGGAACATCTCAATATTTCCACCTAACTTTTGAACACTGCTGTGAGGATCTGATTGCATCCAGCCACACCAGAGCATCTCACTGAGGTGAGGTACAGATGTTGGATGATCAGCTGTGGATCAAAGGTGCTGGGACAGATGCTGGGGTGCGTTACACCCCTTCTAGCCAACGCTTGCTTTTGGGCACTGTGGTCAGTGCTCGTATATGGAGATGCAGCTGTGTGTCAGCCATGGGTGAACCTCGAGGAGGCGAAGCGAAGGAGGAGGCTCTTTAGAAGGTAGCCAAGGTAGCCAAGAAGTTAGCATAGCTAGTTAGCCAGCCAGCCAGCCAGCTAATAGCTAGCGTAGCTATCTCAGTCCCTAGCTTACAACGAATAAGCATGAAGCTAGATATCGTAGCTAATTGTTTGTAAACATCTTAAAAACCTTCCCAACTTACACTTAAACGACCAGGTAGCCTGCTAAGCTCGCTAGCTAAGCGTGGAGGCAGAGGCAAAGTACAGGGAAGGTGTGTCTGTATGGAGCTAGCTAGCTATAGCTAGCAAAACAAGCTAGCTAGCAGCCAGCTACACGAAATGACACCATGAGACCAGACCTCTCACTACGTAGACATAACCGTCTATAATATTTAGCTAGCTATATAAATATTACACTAGCTAATAGGAGGTTACAGAGGCTAGGCTAGAACCTGGCCTGTAGAGTCTCGTTAGCCGCTAGCTACAGCCGTTTCCATGCGATTCCTATGGGCGCTAGCGCTAGCCGGCTAGCCAGCTAGCCAGCCAGCCAGCCACCTCCTAAGAGCTCCGGTATTTACCCCGCTCCGGTTCTTTATCCTGCTCGGTTCTGGTGGTCGCTGGGTGGGGGTGGGTTTATCAGCACAGATCGATAAACCATCCCATTGCGGTGCGGCTCAGTTCAGCGATATCTGCTCCTGACAGCTCGCTGACACTCATCTCCTCCAGCCGGGCTCCTCACTTCCCTTTCCTGCTGTGGCTGAAAGTGAGGCAGGGCGCAGGGACGGGAGCCCAGAGCTGCTCCTGAAGACTCACTGAGCCTTTGATCAACACTTACACACATATTAATTCTCATTTATTAAAATAGAGTCATTTTCTTTGATCTTTTGCTGTATTTAATGCGGAGTGTGGCTAATATTCCAGGTGTTGTATGTGTGCCCGGTATTGAGCAGCTGGTCAGAGGCAGCTGCAGAAGGCAGGGGGCTCTCATTGTCAGTCCCACCTAAAAACATCAAATATCAATATTTTTATCATCATTATAAGAACTACGTCAAACATCTCAAAATGATGAGATTTCTAAATAACAGTATATATCCCCAAATAGTGAGATAACATCTTTAACATCTTTAAATAATGATTTAGTATATTATAATGATGACATAATTATGAATAATAATATTTACATAAAAACGTCAAATGTGAGAGAAACATCAAAATAATATATATATTATTTATAAATGTCATTATTTGTATGTCCCATCATGATGAGATCACTCCTAAAATAATGACTCAGCACTTGTGAGTGACTTCCCCAGTATCTCACAGTAATACCACAACATAAATAATCTCTTAGTATCTGAAAATAATGACATGTTTCTAAATAATAATATACATCCCAAAATAATCATCAATAACATCTTAATAATAATAACTTAGTATCTGAAAATAATGACATAATTCTGAATACAATGTACCTAACAATAATGATAACATATATATATATATATATATAAAACATAAGATAACATCTTAAAATAATGGCTGAGTATATCAAAATGATGGCATAAATATATTTACCTAAAATAACATCACAAAATAATGACATTAAAAACATTTTATATATATAATATATATACAATAATAAAAAATAATGAGATTTCTAAATGATAATATCTCAAAAATTGGATAACATTTTAAAATAATGACTCCCCACTTTAAAAGAATGACTTAATATCTCAGAAAAATGAAATAATATTTCAAAATATGTCTCAAAATAATGAGATAAAGACTAAAAAAATACTTAGCATCTCAAAATAATGATATATCCCTAAATAATATATATACAGAAAATGATACTTTTAATAAAGCACTTTAAAATAATCACAATACCACTTCAAAATGTTGTATTTCAACATAATGACATATTTCTAAATTATATGTATATATATATATATATATATATATATATATATATATATATATATATATATAATGTGCACATTAAAAGATTGACCAATCATCTAAAATAATAAGATCATATTTCTAAATAATAATGTTTCAACACAGCTATGTACACAATATCTAACTGACATCTTGTTGTTCAGCTCAGATGACCCTGAAGGGCTCCACTCTGCTAACTGCAAACGTTACCGATGAGCACAACCAGTTCTTATGCCCCTGAGTCCTTCCAGAGGAACAGCCAGACTCCATATTAGCCCAAGAATCTTACAGTCTATTAAAGCCTCTGAAAAGGACTGAGGACTGAGAAGAACTGGGTGGGTGAAAGGTCTTCGGGCCTGTACGCAACCTTTTGCCACGTAGCACAGGTGTGTGCGTAGGCCAGACTGAGCAGACCCACACCCAGCCCTGCATCAATAGCTACGTTTGCTAAGCAATCAGTCAGGATTATATCCGGTGTATCCCTCAGACCTCTTCAGGAACTGGTCCGAGATCCCGTTCACACCTGGTCACTCTGTGTGACTAGTATCAGGGTTGTAATCTGATGAGATTGTAGCCACATGCCTTTACACCGGGTGGTCAGACTGAAATCTGAGTGCTGTGTGGGACGGAATATAGAAATTTGCTTGTTGCACAGAAGGTATTACTGGTGTTTCGGTTGCAAAACGGGACCTCCGGAGTAGAGCTTGCTTAAAAATGTTAGTTTTTATAATTACTCATTAATATTAATTAACAATGACTTGCAGTTGTAAGAGGCGGGACTTTTCCGGTGACGTCCCCACGCTGCCTCGTTAGCCTGTTCCATCTGTATGACCAATAGGTCAAATAGGCCGCTAAGAAGTCTTACCGAGGACCCGCCTTACCTCGGCTGCAGCCTAGGCTATTTTGCATGCGTTAGTGAAAGCAATGCTGCACAGTGGAACAGTGCACCACCCTCTATGTGGGTCCCGTTCTATTTGTCCTACCAGCTTACAGCTTTCTTGGTCTTTAAGATCCTCTTTCTTGATCACCACAGTTCCCCTGTGGTCAGTCACAGGCCCTTAGAATCGTCCATACAGCGCCCCTGGCATTCCCTGCTGTAGAAACCACAAGCTGAAAACCCTTGGCCTTTGCTCCTTGCCCTGTGGGCATCAATTACTTTTGTGTCCAGATCTTCAGATGGTTACGTAGAGGATGTTTGATGAGTGTTTGATGAGTGTTTGATGAGTGTTTGCCTCGCCGGTGGGTCGAAAGCATTAATACAAACTTCTGTTACCAGAGAACAGCCCAACCAAGTCTGTACAGACGTCCCTGCAGTTACTGAGTAAAAACACCTCAGTGTGTGACGAGCTTTTCTGCCTTTAAAGGTTTAAAGAGAAACTGTCCGCTATGCCGTTGTGGAAGGTGGGACCAGGGCAGGTCTTTGCCAAATGAGACACGATTCAAAGCCAAAACTGAAAGACTTTAATTCAGATTTTGTACAAAAGCAGTGACAAAAGTGACACTAGTGGTAAAGGTCAGATCACAGACACAATCCCAAAGGAAAAGAACTCAGTTCTCTTTCTCTACCCTTCCAAAAAAAAGTGGTTGTGCAAAGCCCCACGCCCGCCTTCGCTCCCGCTCCACAAAACTCAACGGGGAAAATACTATAAAAGTGGCGTTACAGTGTCCTGTTAAAGATCCCTGGTAGAGAGTAGTGATTGGTCAGCAGTACAGCAGGCACCGGGGGGAGGGGGGGGAAGAGAGAGAGAGAGAGAGAGAGAGAGAGAGAGAGAGAGAGAGAGAGAGAGAGAGAGAGAGAGAGAGGCTGTCCCATGGCACTGGCGATTCTGCTGGGTCTCGGCTAGAGACTTTGCTCGACAGCATGCGGCGAGCTTTGGCACGGGCTATTTTTCGAACTCCAGCGTGTTCAGCTTGCTTTGCAATCTTGCACTACTGTGCTCAGACCTGCACTCCATGCAAAGTTATGTGACATCAGACATCTCTGAATCTCAAAAATAGACACTGTCAAAAAAAAAGGATCGCAAACCACCGTACATCCCACTCTTTTTAAGCAACCAGCATATCCATGCTCCGCCCACCAGCACCATTTTTCTTAGCAACCTTTGCAACAACACTGGACGCACTTTTTTTCGAACTGTAAAATTCAGCCCAAATTTTTATTCATTTTGTCTTGACTGAGCCAACGTTAGCATGGCAGCTAACTGTACCTGTTCCCATTCTGCCTAGTTTTAATAAGCTATGACAACACAGGCCAGCAGAGCAGGGTGCTAACATGGAAAGCTGAACACTGGGTAATGACGTTAGAGACGCTGTAGCATTTCAATGCCAATAACATTCAAAAGGGCAAGCAGTCCTTCTCACTGAAATATAACTTTCATTTTTCACTTTTATTTTAAGTTTCTAATCATGTTGATGCAGCCAGGCTCATCATTTCCAGATTGTTGTACCAATTAAACCCAAAAAAAGAAAAAAATACATTTACAAAAAAAAAAAAAGTAGGAAAAAGCCCACCCAACTGATTGAAGTTTTTAGGAAAAGGCAATATCAATATATATTAATAAATACAAATATTAGTAAGTCTGAATGCAAGCTGGTAGAAAAAGATTTTATTCTAAGCTAATTTGGAAAATTCTTATTGGTCCATTCAATAAGAAATGTCACAACTTCAATGACAGTTCAACCTTAATCTAGACCAAAACTGTGATTTTGAAGGTTTTGTTTCGAAAGTATGATATATAATTTATGTATTCATATATATTTATTATTTTTATTTATTTGTTTATTTAATTTGTGGGTAGAATTTCACTTTTAATTTTTTTTTTTTACTTTTTAAAAAGTTACTACTGACCTTGTTCCATTATTTGCCAGATTTACTAATTATAATTATTGGCAACTGAAAGGCCCTTTTTTGAGAGCAGGATTAAGACTGATCAAATAAAAATAATACATTTAAGCTGTATTAAATTTGTGGCTTTGAAGCTGGGGACCGTGCTGCTGTTTTCCCTGCTGCTGCACACTGATATGAGGGTTAGCTTTGGAGAATCTGGATGTAGTCTGCTGGTACTGGTACAAAGCTGAGTTGCCTGAATTTGCAGAATATGAATGGCATTAAGTCCCAACAGCAATGTCATAGAGTAGTGCCGAGCCGGCAAAGACAGGAAAGCTGTTACTGGCAGTTAAGCTTATTTCACCATAGTGATTTTTGAAGTTCATATATTAGCACTGTGTTTAAATCTGAATAATAACCTCTTTGCATTTTAATTATTATAATAATTTCTTTACATTATGTGAGCAGCTGTTTTTGAGCAGTTGTCATTTCTGCAAATACTGCATTTTTTAAAATTTGGAATTTAAGGGAAATGTTAATTCATGGTTTATTAAATACAACACAAATGTTAATTTCTCTAAACACATTGCCTATAAACGGTAAACAGGAGGGTGGTCTCTTCATTTTTTCCGGAGCTGTATTATACAGCACTGTGCAGTTTTAGGTACCGAATTATCATCATTATTTAAATAGATTTATTTGAAACCATTTATCTCATCAGTAAATAAATGGTATCAATAAATAAACACAGCTTTAGGACAGATACGGGTCAACATGAATCCAGTAAAAAGGAGAAACAAGAGCTTCACATTCTGAAGAAAGAAAGTAGTGAGATCTTGTCGGTGAGCTAGTCTGAAGAACAGAGCTCGGTTCCTCCAGGTTTCTCCTGGACACCCCCCAGTCCAGCCAGCACAGCGTGGAGGATGTGTTCACCTCCATCATCATCATCATCAGCAGCAGCAGCAGCAGCAGCAGCAGCAGTTCACCTGATTTACCATCATTAAGCCCTGATTTACCACCAAACCAGGTGTTGATCTGAGGAGAACTCTAAATAATATCTAATAATTAATTCCTTAAAGAGAGATTTGGAAATGGTTAAACAAACACAATAACTTTCTAATTTATATTTGCATCTAATAAACACTTACAGTCAAATTTAGCAGCTTTTTAACCCTGATTTTCACAGGTAACTTAATCATATGCACAGTCCGGTAGATGCTGTACTAGTGTAGGACTAGTTCCAAACCTCCAAAAAGCTGAGTGCCACAGTTTCTCATTAAACTGAACGGGGCTGTTACTAACATTCAGTAAAGCTTGTCCAACCTAGTAACAGTTGCTAAGAAAAAATGTACTACTGGGCGGAGCAAAGACAAGTCAGACAAGTTCTCTGTTTAAAGGTAAACGCTAAATGCAAAAGAGCGGCAGGTGCTCCTGAAGGCTACTTCTAAAAGAGTGAGAGTGGTCCACCCCACCACCACCAAGCACTGGTTTCTTCAGTTTATGGCTATAGTTGAATGAGAGTGAGCTTCCAGCTGCTTCCTTTGAGCAGGCCTTGACCCCAAACGAATACGGACGGCTTCAATGGAACCAGCGTAGCCGGACACCATCATCATACACACTCTGGAGGATCCTTTACCGTCAACAAACACTGGCTACCCAGGCAGCAGAAGATCCAGTCTGTGATACTAGAGCTTCAAACCCCTGAAATCTTTCATTTTCCACATTTCTTTTGGTCCATTTGTCACGAAACCTTAACAGACACAACATATCGGGAGCTGGCTTCTTGAAACCATGTTCACAACAAACAAACAAACAAACAAAAACCAACAACATCCACAACCCCCCAGTTCAGAACACAAAGTAGAGTCAGGGCTTTGGAGCCTCCATCTCCACGTGTTCCACAGCATCCTGAGACAGTCCTTCAGAGTTAGCAGAGTCAGAGGCCATGGCTGAAAGCTGAGCTCCTCACGGCAGCCCGGCAGTCCAACCAGAGTGCAAACACTGGATATCACTGAGAAGAGTGCAATACGCTCAGGGCAGGTTCAACTACTTCCTAAAGCAGAGGGTTCCCGTTCTTCAGCAACCAAGAGCCAGTCCACAGTTTGCTTTGATCCAGCTTAGAAACACACCTTAGACAGGTGCTAGAGACTTTAGGTTCCTCAAAGAACTTTTAGATGGATGTTAACAACTTCTCTAAGGGGCTAAAAGCAATGGAAAGAAGCTTGGCACATTTAAAAGGCCTACTTATGACATTTGGGAGACTGTATGAACCAAATTGAGCCATGATTTAATTTGATATGGCAGTCCTCCAACCTCTCTTTATCCGTTGGAGTGAAAGGGATTGTGCTTCACCCAGAAAACCTGTCTGAAAACTGTGTGGGGGGATTTCAGAAAGCAGGATAATGTAGGCCAAAGACCCAGTTCCAGTTCTGAGGGTCTGATGTGCCTGAAGGTCTTTGTTTTCGGTGATTTTCTTGCTTAAACCAAGTTTTAATTAAATTAATGAGACCCTGACCCACCAGGACCGGAACAGACAGGCCCTGGTCTAGGCCTAAAGCAAACATCGTCCAAGAGGAACGTCTCATACCTCCTACCTCTTCTCCTATTGGTCAATCTTAACTTTTCTGGCTAATGGAAACATCCTGCTTTGTGAAATGGCTGCAACAGAACAAAGATGTGGACTGGCTAGACTGGATTGGGAACATTGCACTTCCAAGGGCCAAAACAAGGCCTTTACTAGCATTTCTTCACAAAGCAGTTTAAAAACGCTACATACACTGACCAGCCAGAACATTAACACCACCTTGTGCTGCCACAACCGACCTGAGCATGGACTCTACAGGACCAATGTTCTTTGTTCAATGTCCTTTAAGTCATATAAGTTGTGAGGTAGGGCATACTTAAGCATCCTTGAGCATCAGTCAGTCCATCTGAAGTCATCCTTACTGGGAGCAATTTTGGTAAGTACTCCCCACTGAATACCAGGAACCCCACAAAGCCTGCCTAAAGTTCTGGAGTTTCACAGTTTGGCTCTAGTCAGAGTGTCTCAGAGGTCTTACGCTTGCCCATTTCTCTCTTCTCTTCCAGAACACATCACCGACTCTTCACTTGCCCCATCTCACAACCTACAGGATATAAAAGGATCCCCCTGGATGCCTTCATCTCACCCCTTGACAGACAGATGTCTCTGTAGATGAAGATAATCAATGTTTCTACACCTCACCTGCTAGTGGTGCTAATGTTACAGCTGGTTGGAGTACTTCTTGGTGTAACTGATGCTTTGTGAATAAGCTGAATGGACATTATCGAGCCCTGGAATCATAAACCCTCTGAGCTTCTACTTTCTACTACACCAAAACAAACCACGTCACCCTATTTTCCCCCTCATCGTCTAACGGCAAAGCCTCTGTAAGGCAACACTAACCCTGCAACAAAGCAGCCAAACGTGAACAAAATATACACATGATCTCAATACCCAGTTTCTCGAGTCTGCCAGTTTGAAACAAACTGAGAAGCAGCCAAAAAAAAACTCCAAAAAACAAAAAATAATAATAACCTTTCACCCAAGAGGTCTAACAAACAACAATGATGAGCGTCCACAAACTTTTTGACGTTTCAAACTCGAGCCAAGATCATGAACCTTTCTATAAATGACGAATCCCTAACCCGGACAGACTGATGTGTAGAAAAAGATCACAGTATCCATTAATCAACGCCAGTCTCAAGGCCACGGCTGATTCCTCCTGCAGACGGTTTGAGAGCACTGATCTCCATCACTGTAAGAGAAAAGCAGAAGACAGGGTTGAAAACAATGGTGACATTTAGTTCAGAAAGGGAAACAATTGGAGAAATTCAAATGGATCAGTAATCTGCTGAACTGGTGAAAGGATCAGGCCTAAATCCTTTAACCTGAGTCACTGTGATCGGCACGTGGCCAAAGGCTCCCCAGCTACAGGAAAACAGCCCCTCATATGACCCTCACATGGTCAAACTCAGCTTCCCTATAAATATCACCGCTATTATTCGAAAGAAAAAGAGCTGCTCATGAGGGATGTAGTGATCCAACCCTCCCCCCATATTCTCCACAATTAGCCGTTTCCAGTTCCCACCCACTAGCTAGGACTCCTCCATCACCTATCGTTACTACTGGTGCTGGAAAATTGAAGGCTAGCATGTGCAACAGCTACACTGAGGGATGGGGGAGAGGGAGGGCCCGGCTACGGACGGCTGTGGCATCACCAGGAACCCAACCTGCCAAGAGCACATTTTAATACCATGTATACTGCATGTCCAAATGTTTGTGGTCAGACACACACAGCTTGTTTAGACCCTGTAAATAGGAAGTAAATAGGACTTTCAGGAGCAGATAAATAAACATGAGCCTATTTGCACCATGCTTCCTAATGCCAGGGGTGGGCTAGAGGGGTATAAAGCCCCCCAGCATTGGAAGTGTGTTCTCTGTAATGATGGTTGCTGCTCCATTCAATACTTTTGGAAAGAGCTGGGGAGTTACAGACAAGGTGGGGTGGTAATGATCCAACATCCTGACATCAGGAATGTTCTTGTCACTGAATGCAATCAAATTATCACAGCAATGCTCCTCCAAAATCTAGTAGAAAGCCTTCTTCCCTGGACAGGGTATAAACTTTAGCTGAAACAAGAGACAAGCAGGTGTCCCAATACTTTTGTCCATATAGTGTATTTCGTACATTTCGTACTTACATGCTGCTCAAGTTTCTGATAGTCTCCTGATTTCGGTCTCCGTGTGCCTCTTGATCTCTTGCCCTCAAGCACATAAGCAATGATCTGAGAGAGAGAGAGAGAGAGAGAGAGAGAGAGAGAGAGAGAGAGAGAGAGAGAGACTCCAGGTTTCTATGTGCAAGGAAATACAGCCAAATACAGCCAGGCCAGAAGTCACAGAAGGCCTTAGTCCAGTACAGGTTATTACACGGCTGCTCGATAGGTCATTCGCTAACCGCTGTTGTGGTGTTGGATTTCACAATACTGAGCTCACAGATTTAGGGTCTACAGTAGGGTCAGATATGTTGCCTGTGCTGGTATTGAAACCAAGATAATTAACATTTACAGCATTTAGCAGACGCTCTTCTCCAGAGCGACTTACACGGTTACTCGTATTACAGAGGCGGGCCAACCTAGTGTTAGGAGTCTTGCCCAAGGACTCTTATTGGTGTAGCACAGCACCACAGTCACCCAGACCAGGGGAATCGAACCCCAGTCTCCCACATGGTGGAACATTCAAGATACCACACCCTTAAAGCAGCGTCCCTGTCACTAACAGTTCAAACCTAGCAGTAGGTGGTAGGGGTATCTCGATCTGATCCAGTGACTCGCTTTCGAGGGTCAATCCAGGCTGTAGCAGAGTGCCATCTGGCGTCCTCTTGGCGTCTTCTGATTTTTTCTAAAACTACCCCAGTCAGTTTTAATGCTAACTCCCCATTCCACCTTAAATAGTGCCACAGATTTCAACAGCAGAGCGGAACTGCTGTGTTATTTAAGGTGGAACGAAAAGTTTGGGGAGGAGGAGAACTTTAGCTTAGCGTTAGCTCAGAGCCTCATCACAGCATCAGCAGACGGCCACAGAGCAGCAGGTAAAGAGTGCGTTAGCTAATCAGTGATCAGACTGCAGAGCTGTAAAGGAGCTGGGAGCTGTATGGTCAGGGTGGGTCAGTCAGACTGGACTGTGAGATATGAAACGCTACAGAGTTTAAAACAGTCGCTTAAAAAGTTGCTCTAAACAAAGTAGATCGGATTAGAATTTAGTCTGATTTTAGAAACTGGTGCTAAAATAGTGATTTTACTGCTGTTTACTGCTGAGGATTAGCACAGCTTACCTAAATTGTGGTGCTGTATTATTATTTATAGAAACCCAAAGATTAGATCGGATCGGATCAGAGTGAAAAAGCTTGTTCGGGACATCACCAGTTTGTAAGCAGGAAAATTATCAGTCAGTGCTGGACTCTGACCCTCTGTGAGTACAACTGGTAACCCTTTGGTCTACAGGCAAGGCAGAAACTGCACCAATATACATAAGGAGTCCCACCTTGCGCTTGTTATGGTATCCGATGTAGAGGACGGCCACCAGTAGAGCGGTGGAGACGAGGTAGGCAAAGAAGTGGCTGCTCTCGTCCTGCTCTTCCTGAGGGTTAAACATCACCGACTGATCCTTGTTTCGATTGATTGGACTCTTGTGAGTAACATCAGCTGCTAGTTCATCATCACCACCATCTTCATCACCACCATCTTCATCATCAAAACCGTTGTCTTCGGTCTTGACCTTACCGTCCTGGTCTTTCTCCTCCGCCTTCTTCTGCTGTTCGTCTTTCTTCTCCGTTTCCTTCACCTGCTGGCTGTCTTCGGTCATCGTGTCCGTTGTCTGCTGGCTGTCTTCACCCTCTGCTTTGTTCCCCTGCTGCTTGTCCTTGTCCTGTCCTTCCTCCGTCGCCGGCTTCTTGCCGGTGTCCTGTCCTTCCTCCGTCGCCGGCTTCTTGCCGGTGTCCTGTCCTTCCTCCGTCGGCTTTATGCCGGTGTCCTGTCCTTCCTCCGTCGGCTTTATGCCGGTGTCCTGTCCTTCCTCCGTCGCCGGCTTCTTGCCGGTGTCCTGTCCTCCCTCCGTTGGCTTTATGCCGGTGTCCTGTCCTCCCTCCGTTGGCTTTATGCCGGTGTCCTGTCCTTCCTCTGTCGTCTTCTTCTTGTCTTCGTCCTTTTCTTCCTCCGTCGTCTTCTTCTTGTCTTTGTCCTTTCCTTCCTCTGTCGTCGTCTTCTTCTTGTCTTTGTCCTTTCCTTCCTCTGTCGTCGTCTTCTTCTTGTCTTCGTCCTTTCCTTCCTCTGTTGTCGTCTTCTTCTTGTCTTCGTCCTTTCCTTCCTCTGTTGTCGTCTTCTTCTTGTCTTCGTCCTTTCCTTCCTCTGTCGTCGTCTTCTTGTCTTCGTCCTTTACTTCCTCCGTCGGCTTTTCATTTCCGTCCTCCTGCTGGCTGATTGGAATCTGGGCCTCACTTGTCATTCCTTGCCCTTGATCTGGCTCCGATACTGTGGCAACCTGACCCACTTTCTGGTCATTTTGGTTTTGCTTTCCTTCAGCTGTCGCTGTAGCGACGTCTTCTCGTTTCGTCATTGAAGAGTGGGGGCGACCTGGGAAATGAAAAGCAGAAGCATACAGAGGCTCAGCCACACAGAGCTACATATAGGAGTGATTTAAAGTGCGGAGGTCTTCTTCTTCTTCAAGACGTGTGCTTCCGGTATGGAGTCAGGCTTCAGATCCAGATGTTTATTATTTAGCTTTCTATTACAGTGAAAGTGACTGGAGCAAGGAAACGCGAAGGGCGGAAACTACTGTTGCTTCAACCTTCTGACTCACATTAAAATAAGAGACCTGTGCATCAGGAGCGATCCTAAGACCACATTTTCCCTAAACAGTGGCAGAAACAAGCCTAAAAGGGCAGAGGTTGAAGTGGTTTGGAGGTTTGAAGTCAAAAGTATTGCTGAAAATTTGCTTTGCAGTGATTCAGGTTGTAGACAACCAGAACACTAACTAATGGATACCATATTTTTATTTTTAATTAAAAAAAAAAAAGTCATACTAGAAATATCGATATCAGCAATATTAACCCTGGCTTAGAAAAACACAGTGGTATCGCCCAGCTCTGATTATTTATCCAGCACTCTGATTTAGTGTACCTTCAAAACACACGTTTCCAGCCCAATTTCTAGACCTTAAAACGGAGACCCCTTAATGAAGAAACATCTGTGTCATCTATGTAACTATGACGATATGGTAAAATATAAAAATACTATATCACGATACATGTAATCACAGACTAAACAGTCTCACTAATCAGTAACGACAGATTCTTATAAGCTACTATTCAGATCCTCTCCCAGACTGAATACAGTGATTTATACTGTACACCTAATTAACCCAGTCTATACTCAACATCTATACTCAACATCTAATTAACCCAGTCTATACTCAACATCTATACTCAACACCTAATTAACCCAGTCTATACTCAACATCTATACTCAACATCTAATTAACCCAGTCTATACTCAACATCTATACTCAACACCTAATTAACCCAGTCTATACTCAACATCTAATTAACCCAGTCTATACTCAACATCTATACTCAACATCTAATTAACCCAGTCTATACTCAACATCTATACTCAACATCTAATTAACCCAGTCTATACTCAACATCTATACTCAACACCTAATTAACCCAGTCTATACTCAACATCTATACTCAACATCTAATTAACCCAGTCTATACTCAACATCTAATTAACCCAGTCTATACTCAACATCTAATTAACCCAGTCTATACTCAACATCTATACTCAACATCTAATTAACCCAGTCTATACTCAACATCTAATTAACCCAGTCTATACTCAACATCTAATTAACCCAGTCTATACTCAACACCTAATTAACCCAGTCTATACTCAACATCTATACTCAACACCTAATTAACCCAGTCTATACTCAACATCTATACTCAACATCTAATTAACCCAGTCTATACTCAACATCTATACTCAACATCTAATTAACCCAGTCTATACTCAACATCTATACTCAACATCTAATTAACCCAGTCTATACTCAACATCTATACTCAACACCTAATTAACCCAGTCTATACTCAACACCTAATTAACCCAGTCTATACTCAACATCTATACTCAACATCTAATTAACCCAGTCTATACTCAACATCTAATTAACCCAGTCTATACGCAACATCTAATTAACCCAGTCTATACTCAACATCTATACTCAACATCTAATTAACCCAGTCTATACTCAACATCTAATTAACCCAGTCTATACTCAACATCTAATTAACCCAGTCTATACTCAACATCTAATTAACCCAGTCTATACTCAACATCTATACTCAACATCTAATTAACCCAGTCTATACTCAACATCTATACTCAACATCTAATTAACCCAGTCTATACTCAACATCTAATTAACCCAGTCTATACTCAACATCTATACTCAACATCTAATTAACCCAGTCTATACTCAACATCTAATTAACCCAGTCTATACTCAACACCTAATTAACCCAGTCTATACTCAACATCTATACTCAACACCTAATTAACCCAGTCTATACTCAACATCTATACTCATCACCTAATTAACCCAGGCTATACTCAACACCTAATTAACCCAGTCTATACTCAACATCTATACTCAACATCTAATTAACCCAGTCTATACTCAACATCTAATTAACCCAGTCTATACTCAACATCTAATTAACCCAGTCTATACTCAACACCTAATTAACCCAGTCTATACTCAACATCTATACTCAACACCTAATTAACCCAGTCTATACTCAACATCTATACTCAACATCTAATTAACCCAGTCTATACTCAACATCTATACTCAACATCTAATTAACCCAGTCTATACTCAACATCTATACTCAACACCTAATTAACCCAGTCTATACTCAACACCTAATTAACCCAGTCTATACTCAACACCTAATTAACCCAGTCTATACTCAACATCTAATTAACCCAGTCTATACTCAACATCTAATTAACCCAGTCTATACTCAACATCTAATTAACCCAGTCTATACTCAACATCTAATTAACCCAGTCTATACTCAACATCTATACTCAACATCTAATTAACCCAGTCTATACTCAACATCTATACTCAACATCTAATTAACCCAGTCTATACTCAACATCTAATTAACCCAGTCTATACTCAACATCTAATTAACCCAGTCTAATCACACTGTCTGTAATGAAGCCTGCAGTCTCCTCCATATGTGTAGAAAAGCATATTGTGCATCACGATACTATATAATATATTTCACCACCCCTGAATCACAGCGGCCCATTAACACACTGTACAGGGAAGTGAAAGTAATCGTGGCCTGCTGACAGGAGAGCAGTCCCTACCCACTTCCCCCTTTCTCACCATGACCCTTCATTTCGTAACACTGGTAACCCAGCTGCTGAGAGCACACACACACACAGTGAGCTCGACAGTAGCAGATATGAGCCGAGAGGAGAGGAGACCCTCAGACACCCCTCGGTCCCAGCGGCTCTGCTGGCTGTCTGCTCGCGGGCGGGCTAACCGCCTCTACTCACCCCGGCAGCTGTAGAGGCAGAGCAGCAGCAGGAACAGCGCTGATAACCGCATGCTGAGACCAGACCTGCGGCCGAAACACGTTCAGTACAGAAACTGCGGAGCAAACCAGGCCACGAATATCCGCTTCTGTCAACGACGCAACGTCGCCCACACCGCCGTGTGTTTATGTAAATAAAAGAAAGGTGCCTCCGTGACGTTCCGTCTTCTGATTGGACGCCTGTGTGCCACGACTTTTATTCTATAATTATTTTTTCTATTTTATCTATCTGTCTATCTATCTATCTATCTATCTATCTATCTATCTATAATGCATTTATATTATAGGTAATTATATATTGTCTGTATATATTGTCTCACTCAGCGTGTTCTCTTACTTTTTATTCCATAATTTTATATATATATAGATAGATAGATATATAGATAGATAGATAGATAGTCAGACAGATAGATACAAAAAATGATTATAGAATAAAAGTCGTGCAGCACAGCGTCCAATCATTTTTTGTATATACGGAGTATATATTTTATACAATGTACATTTTATACAATATTTTATACAATGTACAGACAATATATAATTACCTATAGTATAAATGCATTTTAATGATTTTAATAATTATATTAATTATATTAAAAATAATTTGAATCTGGGTGGTTTTTTTATTATTTTTTTTATTATTATTTTATTATTATTTATTTATTATGACGAACGGACCAATAGAAATGCTCCAAATTGACTTGAAATAAAGTTACACCGATGTCTATTGTAAGTTAAAAATAAAGAAAGAAAGAAATAATTTATATATATATATATATATATAAAAGATCAGACCCTACACTATATATATATATATTCTAATTCGTTTTAACCCAACCTCCTCCCGTAGGTCTCTCTCTGTACTTATAATTCTCATTCTCTCTCTCTCTCTCTCTCTCTCTCTCTCTCTCTCTTTCTCTCTCTCTTTCTCTCTCTCTCTCTCTCTCTCACACACACACAGCTGCTCCTCTCTTAGCTCTGTCATGAATAAATAAATAATATAGAAAATGATAAAAAATATATTCATATTATTTTTCTTAAATATAATAATTAAAATAATTATGTAATGTTTTATTATAGATAAGTATATATTGTCTATACATTGTATAAATGATAAACTTGTGTATAAGGTACCTGGCGAAAAACACGTCACTCAGCGTGTTCTCTTAAGCACTGGCCAACCTCAGTGATGTTTACAGCTCCCTCTCTCTGTGCCTTATTCATTAAACTACCCTTCACTGAATGAAATGAAATCAGGCAAGGAGGTGAAGCAGAGGCAGACATTTCAATACCTTTACTCATAAAACAACATATAATCATTTTATTAATGACCACTGACCACTGCACCGGTGTTTATAATAATGATCCACAGGCAAAAGCACACTTACTTACCATGATAGAGCTCAACTGTATTAGGACATATACTGTACCTAGGTTACATGGGAGTAGCTTTATCCAGAACTCACTTAAAGATGGTCAGAAAGAGGGATGGTCATCCAGGAGGGGGCGACAGAGGCCAGTGTAAATGTGAATGCTGCTGCACTGTGTTGCTGTAGTGGCACTGAAGGCAACTTTCAGGCCCATCACTGCTGTTGCTGTGGCTTTTTTTTAGTTAGGGCAGCTGAACCAAACCTCTGACTGCCTCCAGGCCCGCAACTGTGACCCGTCTGTAAAACAACATCTTTCAACAACAGTCAAAATTACACACATGAAGCTCATCATGCCTGTCTGTGAGACGGAGCAAAATGTAGGCCCCGCCACACGGAAATAGAACCCTCTATTATGTCTTTAGTTCAGTCTAAGTATACACACACATACACACACACATAACGTTTTGTATTTGTGACCTTAAGGGGAATTACCTACTCCAATATTTGGTCGGTTTCAGGATTAAGGTGCAGAGTGATATTTTACATACGTACAAAATGTATATGCAGAAAAAATAGAATGTATAGAACATGCTGGAAGAGACAGAAAAGGCTGTAGGTCGGTTTAATTAAGGTCTATCTACAGCCCTTTGTCTCTTCCAGGCCTCTATAATTAAACTCTACCTTGAAAAAAATAAGATAAGATAAGATAAGATAAGATAGTCCTTTATTAGTCCCGCAGTGGGGAAATTCCCAGTGTAACAGCAGAAAGGGATAGCAAGACACTCAGTTACAAAAATTTGGATAAATAATTTACACTATATACACAATATAAATAAGAATTAAAAATTAAAAGAGCAATAACAATATTATTTGGCTGTAAAATTTTGCATTAATGTATGAAGCTATTTTGCATCTCCATATGCTGAAACATCCTTTCGTGAGCCTTTCTTCATTATACTGTAGGTTCTAAAAAAGTGGACCAGTTACCTACTTGGGCCCTTGAGCAAGGCCTTTAACCCTCCTTCTGCTCCAGGGGCTCCGTAGCATGGCAGACCCTGCTCTCCGACCCTGACCGGGATAAAAAAGAGGAGAGTTTCACTGTACTGTGTGAGTGTTCAGAGTGTAATGACCATAAAAACACTTAATCCTAATTAAATACAGTGGCTCAGTGGTCTAATGCGCTGCCACTGTGGCACTATGACGGGGTCACAGGTTCAAATCCAGAGCCATGCCGCTTTTGCTGTCAGCAGCCCGAGTCTGAGAGGGCACAATTGGCCGTGCTCTCTCCAGGTGGGTAGATGGCGCTCTCTCCCTTCATCACTCATAAAGCGATGTTAGCCAGCACAGGCGTCTGGCAGGTGGTGCGGTGGAGCTGGGGTCCCGGCGCTCTCATCAGAGCGTGTTGGCTGCCCGGCGATGCCACAACAGCAGCATTTCGAAAAGAGGAGGTGTCTGGCTTTGCATGTGTCGGAGGAGACGTGTGTTAAATCCTTACCCTCCTAGTGTTAGAAGCATTACTAGTGTTAGAGGGAGCTATTAACGGGTGAGTTAATTAATTCATTAATTAATTAAATAAATACACAAACACATTTCCGTAGCCCCAATACATACACACTCATTCCTATTTCTCTCATTTCTATTTTCACTTATTTATAGTGATGTTGTAACTGACCGCCACTTAACCGTCACTCAAATACGACCCCATTACCTAAATTACAGGATAAAAGTAAACTATTCTTTTAAAACATGTAATTTAAGTAAATTGTTAGAATGTAAATGATAGGTGGATAGCTCAGGTTTGTTCAGCAGCTATAATTATATGAACAAAACAGACTGAACCTAAACTGCTGTATTTAGTTCCCTTCCAAACCCACTAGGGGGCGCTAGTGCTGTCATGAGTACAGACCTACCACGTCTGAGGTGTAAAATGAGCTGTAAAAGCTGCATGTATGCCAACTGATACCACTTAAACACTGGCTAAAATGTTTACTGGTGTTTCAGTTGTACTAGGAGGGGTTTTGGTTGTCAAATGTGTTTACACTACTATACAATGTGGCTCAAATGTGGCTCAGACCACCTTCTGAAGTGGTTTAAGTGATCAGGGTTTTATCTGTTTTTTTTTGTTACTTTCCACCTGGTGACATTCAGTCCTGTTACATTTGACCTTTTTACATTCAATCCTGTTACATTCAATTCTGTTACTTTCAACTCTGTTACTTTCAACCATGTTATTTTCAACCCTTTTACATTCAGCCCTGTTACATTCAATCCTGTTACATTCCATCCTGTTACTTTCAGCCCCGTTATTTTCTACCCTTTTACATTCAACCCTGTTACTTTCAACCCTGTTACATTCAATCCTGTTACTTTCAGCCCCGTTACTTTCAATCCTTTTACATTCAACCCTGTTACTTTCAACCCTGTTACATTCAATCTTGTTACTTTCAACCCTTTTACATTCAACCCTGTTACTTTCAACCCTGTTACATTCAATCTTGTTACTTTCAACCCTTTTACATTCAGCCCAGTTACATTCAATCCTGTTACTTTCAGCCCTGTTACTTTCAGCCCAGTTACTTTCAGCCCCGTTACTTTCAATCCTTTTTTACATTTAGCCCTGTTACATTCAATCCTGTTACTTTCAGCCCCGTTACTTTCAGCCCCGTTACTTTCAACCCTTTTACATTCAACCCTGTTACTTTCAACCTTGTTACATTCAATCATGTTACTTTCAACCCTTTTACATTCAGCCCAGTTACATTCAATCCTGTTACTTTCAGCCCCGTTACTTTCAACCCTGTTACTTTCAGCCCTGTTTTTGATTCAATGTTTAAAATTTGATACAAAATAAAGAATGAAGACCTTTAGAGCTAAGAGAGGGATTTTATAGCTAAATGCTACCTCCTGACCTCAGAATTACAAATCCAACAATTGAGCTTTTTTTCTTTTAATAAAAGCTACTTTAAAACAGGGTGTAGGGAACAGCCAAATGTCCCCACAACTACAAAATATTCCTGTTTTCATCATCCTGGATACATTTAGTCCTCACACCACACTTCTTAAGTAGACCCAGTTGACGCAGCGTCCAAGTACATTTATAATGCTGTGTGGAGACTTCGGGACAGCAGATGTCTTCTTCAATTTTAATCACAAAAGATTCATGAGCGCTTCATGTATCTCCAGTTCTTCAAGCTGCTGCATCGAGCTTTCCACTTCCCACATGTGTCTCATCCAGGGGAAGGAGGAGTCACAAAATGATGAAGGGGGGTGCGGGGGGGGGGGTGATATCATAGAGGTAACCTGATATATAATTAGCTACAGAAATGCACTCTCTAAAAGATCTACATTCTTGAATAAGGTCCTGGTTAAGAGTTACATTTAATAAATGTTTATTATTATGTTTGAATTATGATCTTAACTTTTACTAAATGTTACATTTATGATCTTTATTTTTTGCTGTGTTGAGAGTTTAAACTTTAATTTCGCTAAATGTTAAAAGTATTATTTGTAGTTGCTACATATTAAAAATAGGATTTTTACTAAATGCTGGGTTTTAGTCCTTATTTCACTAAAGCATTATGTTAATGCTGCTTAATGCTAAGTTATGGTCTAATTTTGCTAAATGTTAAGTTTTGATTTTAATATTTGCTTCATGTTATGTTTATCATTTTTACATTTTCCTAAATATTCAGTTTATTATCTTCACTTTTTACAAAATATTGAGTTTTCATCTTTTCTTTTACTTTATATTTAATTTTCACTTCATGTCAAAAATCTTTACTTTTGCTAAATGTTGTTATTATTTTGATTACCTCTGCTAAATGTTGCGTCTGTTAGGATCATTGCTTTTGTTAGACATTATCTGTTGTGGCCTTTGTGTTTACTAAACATTATGGGACGGTTTCACGGACAGAGGTTAATCCTAGTCATAAACTATAGAGTATTCTTAATGGACATTCTTTACTGAAAGAAAAATATGACTACGCGTATTCTCTCTCCGGGAAACCAACAGTAAGTCTGTGATAATCTTTACTTTTGCTAAATGTTATGTCTGTCCTGATCAGAGGTGGGAGTAGTCTAAACATACACCCAAAGAAAATCTTTTAAAACTTATTTTATGTTGCATTGTTTTTAGGCAGCTGTGAAACCGCCTGTCACTGCAGTTGTATTACTGTATATATTAGCACATACTTCAGAATATCATGTTTTGACTTTAAACAAAGAATAGGATGAAGTATAAGGCAAAGTAGCGTTTCAGTTGGGCTTTAAAGTGGACCCATGGGGTTTGTTTGCCATAGAAACAAAACATATGTTGATGTTAAATACTTATTCAATTTTACTTTAATTCAATTTTACTAAATATTTACTTCACTTTACTTTTTTTACTTTATTTTTATTAAATATTATGTTTAAAATGTCAAGTTTGTGATTTTAGTTTTACTAAATGTAAAGGTTAGGATCTTTAGGTTTTACTAAATGTTACGTTTATTCATTTTTATTCTATCAAAATGAAATGTGTTAAATATTAAGCTTATATATTTATTTCTTTGGTGTTTTTTTTAAACTAATGTTATGTTTAGGCTGTTTGGTTTTACTAAATCTGAAGTTCAGCATTTTTAGTGTAACTGAATGTAAAGTTTTTAATTTCAAGTTTAAGATCATTAGTTTTACTAAATGTTAAGTTTAGGATATTTGTTTTTTAATAAATGTTAAGTTTATTCATTTTCTCTCTATTAAAATGAAATGTATCACATAATTCTTTAGTTTTTATAATCTATAATTTTAGTTTAATTTACTTTTACTAAATGTCAAGTGTAGGATCTTTAATTTTACTAAATGTTAAGTTTATTAATTTTCTCTCTATTGAAATGAAATGTGTAGCATAATTCAATTTAAATAATAACATCTTTATATAGCATAATATAGGTAACATATCATTTATAACTTTAAGTTTATAATCTTTACTTTTACTAAATATTAAGTTTATAATTTTAGGTTTATGATCTTTATTTTCACTGAATGTTAAGTCTATGATCTTTTCTGGTCTTTTTATTTTTATTTTTATACTAATGTTATGTATAGGATGTTTGGTTTTTGTAACTGAATGTAAAGTTTCATTAGTTTTACTAAATGTTAAGTTTAGGATATTTGGTTTTTAATAAATGTTAAGTTTATACATTTTCTCTTTATTAAAATGAAATGTGTTGCATAATTCAATTGAAATAATAACATCTTTACTCATTATATATCATAATATACATAATATATTGTTTATAATTTTACGTTTATAATCTTTACTTTTACTAAATTTTACGTTTATAATTTTAGTTTTACTAAGTGATAAGTCTATGGTCTTTTCTGTATTGAAAGGAATGGGGTGCATAATTCGATTTAAATAATGATTACACATTGAGTCCTTGTTGGATTGAGACCACAGGTTTTAGTGATTTTAGGAACCACATGCAAAAGCCTGTGTAGAGCTGCACCTTTTCCCCGAATGCTTCAGCAGTAAGAGCAACATTGCTTGAAACGACCTTTCTTAAGATTGTGGAAGTGAGTGAATGTACGAGGTTCTACGCTCCCCCTCTCCCCTCCCTGTCCTGCTTGTGAATAACCTGTTCGGCAGGTAGGCCCACTTACGGCCAGAACAGGATCTTACACAACACCTTAATTATCGAAATGTTAATCGTAGATAACTGTTGGAGGCCAAACGACCTGCAGTGTCTGAACACTAATATGGCCTAATTATAGTTCCTGACATTTAGTCCAGAAACCGATCCATCTTCTTCCTCATGTACATTTCCTTCCTTAAGGTCAAACGGGTATAAATAAAACATTAAGGAGGATTCTCGGGCCCGGAGCCAGGTGTTACCTGCCTTCGCGCAGGCTGCATGCTGGGGCACAGCCAAGCGGCGCGAGGACGTCGAGGAAACGATCAATTAACCTCACACAAACACGCCTTTCTTCTCGACCCTAGTGGAGGTCAGCGCTCACGTCAGCCTGCGGAACCAAAATGCCTTATCGGAGTCCGTCCAATCCCATTTTTGCTAAACTAAAGATTGACAGATTAGCTGAGAAAGCTGAGAAAGCACAGTAAACCTGTCTAGTCCCTGTAGAGAAGTACTGCCAATAGAATAGGACTCATTGGCACCATGCTGCCTAATACCAGACGTGGCCTAGAGGATGTATAAAGCCCCCCCTCCCAGTATTGAATAAAGGTTGTTGCACCATCCAGTACTTTTGGGATGAGTTTAGGAGTTGGGCATAATGAGGTGGGGTGGTGATCATCATCCAACATCCTGACCTCACTAACGCTCTTGACGCTGAATGCAATCAAATTCTCACAGCAATGCTCCTCTAAAATCTAGCAGATAGCCTTGGACAGCCCTGGACAGTAGAGACAGTCACTGCAACAGAAGCAGCATCTGCTCTGTTTAACACCTTTAATTTCCGAAGAAGCATGCACATATGAGCAGGTGTCCAAATACTTTCGTCCATACGGTGTATCCGCACAGTAGAGCAGTGCACCATCACTCCAGAGTCTGCTTCATGTTCCTCAAGATCTTTTACAGTCTCTCTTGGATCGTGTCTTGGTCTACCAGACCTCAAATTGACCTCCACGGGTGGAGGACTCAGAGTGTATCTGGTGCCAGATACCATAGACACCTTCGGAGGTCTTCTGGAGTCCATGCCTCTGTAGGTCAGGGCTGTTCTGGTGGGACGAGGGGGACCTGCTCAGGATTAGATTGGTGCATCGGCCTTTAGACTCTAAACATGTCTCGGTTCATGTCTCGGCTAAACGGTTCTAGGCGGAATAGGTGGATATATGCAAATGCCTTAGGTTTTTGTGACATCCCAAACCAACACATTTAAAACTGGCTTAGATTTTGTATATGTAAATGAGCTCTGTTTTCATTGGCTGCCCTGTTTTCTGTCGTTCCAACAGCAGCCTGAGCTGAAACATTTCTTGCAATGAGTGGGCGGGGCTAAACTGATCTACACTGGATAAATTGACAGGTCTAAAAACATGGCTATTTTGAAAGCTTGTTTCCAAACATGTAAATGAGATATGTTGTCATTGGCTGCCTTGCACTGCATTGCATTGCCCCATTCTAAAAGTAGTCTGGCTTGAAACACTCCTTATAATGAGTAGTGTGGGCGGGGCTAAACTGCTGCAGGCTGAATAAATAGATAGGGGTAAATGCTTCGTCTTTTTCTGACGTCACAAAACTGATTACTTAAAAACAGGCTGATTGATCTCGTATAAGATAAAAGAGATAAAACCGGTGTCGATATGATTGACAGCAGAGGCAGTTTTATTTATCACGTGCATGATTCATCATTTTTTCAGGTGCTCTCTCTCTCTCTCTCTCTCTCGTGTTAATATTAATAGGAATACTGCAGGAATGTATAGACAATGTGAAGCGTTTGAGGAACATCAAAGGCAGAACCTGGCAAGAGTTCCAGATCAAAGGGAAGCCCGGGAGCAGAAGCTTGGCCGTGGCCCAGCAGCCTCTAATGAGCAAAATTAACATGTATTAATTCTGACCTTGCATCAAGCAGACAGATGTCTCGTACTGGGCTAAAAAAACAGACCCATAACAAAGCTATAGTCTGGATCATCACGTTACTGGGTGAGGGTTCGTATCCAGCACATCTGTCACTGGGATGTACGGTTCAGTCAAATGATCTCTAATGAAGGGTCGAACCCGCACATCCTCTCCATCATCACCATCATCAACCTGTTTATGTTACTGTGCCTTTAAGGGTTGCTATATGTAAATGAGCTCAGTTCTCATTAGCTGCCCTGTTTTGTGCCCAATTCTAAAAGTAACACTCCTTATAATGAATAGAGTGGGCGGGGCTAAACCGCTGCAGGCTGAATAAATGGATAGGGGTAAATGCTTTGTTTTTGTGATGTCACAAAAACAGTGAATTCAAAATAGGCTGTTTTTACAGCTCAATTCTGTAAATGTAAATGAGCTCTGTTCTTATTGGCTGCCCTGTTTTGTGCCCCATTCTAAAAGCAGTCTGGCTTCAAATATGCATCACAATGAGTGGGCGGGGCTAAACCGTTCTAGGCGGAATAGGTGGATATATGCAAATGCCTTGGTTTTTGTGACATCACAAAGCAACGCATTTAAAACAGGCTTAGATTTTGTATATGTAAATGAGCTCTGTTTTCATTGGCTGCCCTGTATTGTGCCTCGTTCCAACAGCAGCTTGAGCTGAAACATTTCTTGCAAGGAGTGGGCGGGGCTGAAGGAGTAAAAACAGGGAGGTCAAAATGGGCTAGTTTGAAAGCTTTGTTTCCTTACATGTAAATGAGATATGTTGTCATTGGCTGCCTTGCATTGTGCCCCATTCCAAAAGTAGTCCGGCTTAAACCGCTCCTTATAATGAGTAGAGTGGGCGGGGCTAAACTGCTGCAGGCTGAATAAATGGATAGGGGTAAATGCTTCGTTTTTTTGTGTCAGTTTTTGTATATGTAAATGACCTCTGTTCCTATTGGCTGCCCTGTATTGTTGCCCATTCTGAATGCAGTCTGAGCTGTAACACTCCTTTCAGCAAGTGGGCGGGGCTAAACTGTTGTAGGCTAAAAAAAAGGTGGATGTATGTAAGTGCTTTGGTTTGATCACAAAAACAATGAATTTGAAATTAACTGTGCTATTTAGCTATTAGTTCCATATATGTAAATGAGCTCTGTTCCCATTGGCTGCCCTGTATTTTGCCCTTATTTTAAAAGCAGGCTCAGTACAATGAGTGGAGTGGGACGTGTATGTCATTTGTTTGACACTGAAGCAAACAGAACGAGTCAGACTAGAACGTGTCGACACAGACAGTACATAGACTAGACTCAGAGTAATTTATTATTTAATTATGTAATTAATTTTGGAATTACATGTAATTAATGTGCAACAAAAGAAATGAGGATTACTTTCGAGTCAACAGGAAGTCAAAACAGGCCTCTCTAGTTTAAGCCTTATACCCAGACGAGGAGCTCCAGGTCTAGACAAGCTAAGATGCTACTGAAGATCACCGCACCCTGTGGTTAAGCTCAAACGGTCCAACCCTGACATATTTTGTCCTGCGGATGTTTTTCCTCCGATTGTCACTGGATCTTTTGAATTACGAGGCTGGTGTGGGTGTCCGCAAACATTTGGACATATAGTGATCATAGCATAGCATAGTGATGTAAAGTACAGCCTGTAAAAGAGGAAAACAGCGTGTTTCATTCTGAGGCCTAATAACAGGGTGGTAAATCGGCTTCGTCTGAGCTTTTTCCATCCCAACCAAAGTCACACACTGACTGTTTCTACTTCAAATAATCTGAAATATTTTCAGCTCATTGCTGGGGGGGCTTTATACCCCCCACTCTAGCCCTTACCTGGCATTAGGCAGCATGGTGCCAACAGCTCCATGTTTATTTAGCTGCTCCAGGGAGAGTCCTATTCTATTGGTGGCAGTACTTCTCTACAAGGACTAGACACGCTGTGTGCATTTGCACTTCTGTGTCAACAATGAATGCAACTTTAAGTAACTTAATGCATTCATTTAAAGGGGTGTCCGCAAACATTTGGACATATAGTGATCATAGCATAGCATAGTGATGTAAAGTACAGCCTGTAAAAGAGGAAAACAGCGTGTTTCATTCGGGGGCCTAATAACAGGGTGGTAAATCGGCTTCGTCTGAGCTTTTTCCATCCCAACCAAGGTCACACACTGACTGTTTCTACTTCAAATAATCTAAAATACCCAGTAAATGCACCCTATTAAAACTGGTCCCTCGCCCTCACCCGTCTGTGGCTTTTTAACCCGTCGCAAGTTGCAGGAAAAGTTTGTGAAAACGCAGGCGATCGTTTCCTAAGTGGAACGTAATACAGGTGTCACACATCTCAGCGCTGCTGAGGGCCAAAAGCTGCCTGAAAAACGGGTAATAAAGCCTGAAGAAGAGTGAAATGGTGAAATGTGAGCGCGGGCTAATGAAGCCGAGTGCGAAAGCAGGACTTAGCCTACAGCAAGCAGCACAGAGGCTAACTAGCGACTCTCTCAAAGAAAAATGCCGGGGAAAAAAAAAACAAGGGGGTAGAAAACAGGCCGGGGGAAAATAATCACAGCTAGGCCTCTCTCCAGCCAGCCTCTTCAACACACCGAGCATATTAAAGTCACTCAGCCACACGTTCGTTCCCCTGCTCGCTGTGCGGTTGCGTGTGTGTGTGTGTGTTGTGGTGTATGGAGAATAGGCCAGTGTTTCTGCACCCTAGCCTTTCTCAAGCCCGTCTCTGACAACTCATTAGCTTTAATTTGGGTGATGGATCTGGATGTGGAGCTCAGGGCACTCGCAGACACCAGCGAAGCCCCAGAGAGAGCGGCCCGGCCTGGGATGATGCAAGGCATATTCCTGCCCTTCCTAATGACTGCCGAGCAAAATAAAACACAAGCCCTGTGTGTGTGTGTGTGTGTGCATGTGTGTATCTGTGTGACTGACAGGTTTGTACCTCACCCCAGGGCAGAGAGGGAAATGAGCACTCACTGTGTGTCAGCCTGTCTGTCTGGTCCCACACACACACACACACACACACACACATACAAACGCTCCCAAATCATATGGATAGCATGACTGAAAAAGCAGCCCAATTATCGATAGCAAGGAAATGCCCACATGAATGATTTGGGAAGCTCCACACAATGCAAAACAAAAAGTGCTTGCTGATGATGATGATGATGGACAGACAACGTCCGCAAACGTGGCTGGATTAGAAACCGTGGGCCGAGGTGAGCCTGGATTTCGTTACCGTCGCTGTTGCATCACATACTGGCTGTAAAGTCTATAGCTAGATGTCCAGAGTTCGTCTTTAGTCGCTGTGCCGCTCTTTACGAGTCGTTACGCAATTTATTACATGGTTACGAAAATAATTTAGACCTTCTGTGGCGGCCAATGACTGTTGGGAGCATGGGCAGTGCGACGTCTCAGGTCTAGCACCTCTGCTCGCTGGTTGCAGTATGACGTGTTGCTCCGCCCAGGGGAGTCCCAATTATAAGACCCAATTTACTGAGGCACGTGTCCCCAGTAAAACTGTGCAATCCTGGATTGCTACTGGTTACTGCAGGGACTACATTACCCACAATGCCCTAGCTTCTTTCCAAAAGCTTGAGGAGCTAACGCCTTTAGTCCGAGCCAGTTTACTTGGGTCAATTGCAGTAATAGACATTCGTAAACGACGGTCAGCCGCGCAACAGAGAAGTTAGCGATAGCTCATAGCTATGTGTTTTGGTTAAGGCCTCTTCTAACCGTATAACTCACCGACAAAACCGATTAGGCCACTGAAGCCAAGTCTTTAATTAAACTAGCAAAGGCATCAGTTATGCTATGCTAGCTCATCCCATCTAGTCCCTGTAGAGTACAGTAAAGTACTGCCAATAGAATAGGACTCTCTGGAGCAGATAAGCAGTTGTTATATGTTGTGCCTGTTTGCAAAAGCTATATTTATCCAAAATAAAAACCTTATTTTTTTGTACAAATTGTGTGATGTATGTGTCTTACCACCCCGTCACACTGCCTTGTTTTGTCTATAAATTGTGTTCTGTTGCTTTAAATGACACCACAAGGAGGAAGTGCCACCATTTGTGCCTTTGGAGCAGCCAGAAATTCTGATGTTCTTTGACATTGTTTAAGTCTTTTTTTGTTTTTGTTTAAGCCAACCACCCCGTCACACAAAACACTTTATTACACTGCGATAAGCTGTGTGTCGGGGGATCTTGACCACAGAAAGAACTGCTGCGAAATGAAATGTACCACCCTGTCACATTGGCTCCCGTGTCTGATTAAAACTTTATGGTATTATAAGGATTTTATTTATTTATTTATTTTAACGGTTTGTTGAATTTTTACTAGCACTAGCAGTGCTAGCGCTGATGGCAAAGCATCAAGGCTCGGGATTCGAACCCGCGACCCCGGCTAATAAGGATTTCATGCCTGAGGTGGTAAAATATGTTTATCGGAGGACGATTCCAACGCCCGGTATTGTTCACACAGCTAAACACACAGGGTCTGTGTCCAGTGTAAGTCTGTGTCCAGTTTGGGCACATTCTGTGCTAATCCAGCTTTGAAGCCTAAAACACACATCTGCCGACGCCTGAAGAGACCTGAAAGAGGTGTAAGCCCTCACAGGACAAAAGACAGGCCAGTGTGGGTCACTAAGATCAGCGCTCCTCTTTCGATGCTGGGGGTGGGAGGAGGGGGAGGAGGGAATGGATGGGGGGAGGGGGGCGGGTATTGGGACCATCCTTGGCACTTCTCCCCATCTCAAAAGTCCCTTAAAAACGAAGGACCGCACCTTGTGCGTTTTTCATTAATTGAAAAGCCTAATGAGGTCCCCCGAGCTCCATCCTATTACCACGCAGTTAATTACAGGGGTAGCAGTGAGCCAAAGCCACAAATAAAGATGCAGTAAAAGAGAGAGCGAGAGTGTGAGAGAGAGAGAGAGAGAGAGAGAGAGAGAGAGAGAAAGAGAGAGAGAGAGGGAGAGAGAGGCAGGCAGAGACTGACCTGCTTTTTTTTTTGCTGTTGTTTTGGGACTTCGCATTCCAGGAAGGAACAGATGTCTATTATTTTTTTTATTTGTGTTTATTTTTGGCAGTAAATTTTGTTGCTCTGGCACAGCTGTTTATTTTCCAGTGTGGTTTGCCCAAATCCAGACTATTAAAGATTTAGATCGCCTCAAATATCAAGATATTCATAAAATGTAGGCTGTTTTTTAAAGCAGTTTAAAAAAAACAGTTGAAATAAAAGCACAGTGTGAACAGACAGTCCGGACCTGCACTGTTTACTACCAGCTAATTATCAGCGACACGCAAAAACCTTCTAGGCCTCAATTTGTGCTATTTTTACTCTTTGACATAATGTGAGTCTGGAAGTTGTTCTGTACGTTGTGTCCAAATTTCATGATTTATGTGACTTACCACCCCGTCACACTAACTGGTTTTGCTTATAAACAACATTCTGACATTCTTTATTTGTTTATTTGTTGCTTTTTCATGTTAGTCAGGGTCAATCAAGCTCGACCCAACCACCCCGTCACACAAAACATGCAAGGAAAACTCCTTTATTAAGATTTTACACTATTAGCATGTGTGCTAAGTCAGGATCGTAACCATATGAAGAACTGCTGCTATTTTATAGTGATTTAAAATAATATTTACCACCCCATCACGTTGTGTTGTGAATATGGCTCCTATGTCTGATTAATAATGATAATAATACAATGTTTTTATTTATTGTTGAATTTTTCGTTTCACTGCCAATGAACCCGGCTTTTCGTAGCTCCCCGTAACACGAGCAACTTTGTTAACACTCTCAAAAATGCCTGGACAATCATGCTCTGGACAGACGTTATTTCACATTATCGTCACATTATTTTAAATCCTTTCTCTCAGCAATAGGAGAGTTTCTACAGTAGGAGCTCCAGATCTCATCAGAACAGATAAAGCAGGTCAACATGAATCCAGTAAAAAGGAGGAACAAGAGCTTCTCATTCTGAAGAAAGAAAGTAGTGAGATCTTGTCGGTGAGCTAGTCTGAAGAACAGAGCTCGGTTCCTCCAGGTTTCTCCTGGACGCCCCCCAGTCCAGCCAGCACAGCGTGGAGGATGTGTTCAACTCCATCATCATCATCATCATCAGCAGCAGCAGCTCACCTGATTTACCATCATTAAGCCCTGATTTACCACCAAACCAGGTGTTGATCTGAGGAGAACTCTAAATAATACTGGACTCCATGAGAGAGGAGAACTTTGGAGATGTTCTAATGATGAACACAGTGATGGAGAACCACCACTCCTTTCTGTAGAAGTGTTAATATTAGTGTTTATTCTAATATCAGTGTTTTACTGCCCAGATAAGCAGCTGTTCCCTCTGATTTTAGAGTCCTAGAACTTTAGCACAGTACTGTACCTAATACACAGAGGAAGATATTCCCCTATTCTATAGTTACTATCATGGATATGAACCTGAACTTTTACCAGCGTGTATACGGTGTTAAAAATGCTAAATTTGGGTGTTTCTCAACCCTGGTCCTGGAGCCACCATGCCCTGCACGTTAGTGGTTTCTTCGCAACTCTGAAAGGACATGATAATGAACTGATTGGTTGAACCGGGTGCGTTGGGTGAAGGCAACCAATAAATGTGCCAGACAGGACGCCTCCAGGACCAGGGTTAAGACACACTGCTCCAGAGGACATCAACATTAAATATTTATAATATATAAAAAAATGTAACATGTTACTTACTCTTTATGTTGACATTATTTTTAATGATTTCTATATTTAGATATTTATTATTATTATACATTATTTATTTTCATCATTTCCACACTGCACTGCCAAATACCTCAAGCTTTCAAATCCACAGTGTCCCCCTCTCATTATATAAAAGCAGATATGAGAAGATGATGATGGAGCTGGGCAGTATGATGATAATTATCAATATTGTGATTAATGACAACACCGTTGATTTTTTAATCGTTGATACCCTCAGTACTCCCAGACCCCTGACCATCTACATGTTTGATTTCAGAGGATCCTCATTAGTCAGGGTTAATTAGATGCAGAGCAGTGCACTGATCTTGGTTTTGAAAACGGGCCACCAATGGGACAACCAAAGTCCTTATAGGCAAGTCTGTTTACTCTGTGGCTCTCTTTGCAAAGCTGCCGGGCAGTTACTTCCAGTCATACGAGACCAGGCTTCTATGAACGGGGAGAGCAGAAAACACTGGAAACTGAAGATCAGATTAGAGCTTCAAACCCATTCTTTAAATCATTGACCAAATCTGACAGAAACCTCATGCATGCAATTTTTCAGCTTGTTCTGGCTACTAGATCTCCACACTAAAGGGGAGGGGGGGAGGGGGGGTCCTCTGCTCGTGGCTCATTATGGGTGGGACTTTACCCGTAAACAGACGCCGCATTGAGCGCTAAAACTCCCGTTCATAGTCTCCTCATTTATGACATCTCTTTTCTAACTCATCAGCTGTCAGCAAAAATAAGTACTACGATATATTGTGTAGTGTGTGAAATATCGTATAAATCGCCCACCCCTACATGATGACCCCCAGCACTGTGCTCCATATCCATTAGCAGTGTAGAAGATGCAGATGAAAAGAACCAGGACAGGCATCTATATTCTAGAAACAATTTACAAGTTTTATTTATCAAGTTCACACACTTCAAAACTGGAGGGGTAGTTGCAAAGGATTCTAATAAATTGCTTGTACTATGAATTAAAATTCAAAAACTACCATTAATTACATGTAAGCTTTAAGAATTCTTTTTTTGTTCCTTCTTATCTTATTAAAGAAGTTTTCAATACATGTTTACTTTATACAAGTAGTTTGCTGGATAACTGTATCAAATAAGAAACCAGTTCCAAAGTAGACTTTACAAAAAAATACACTGTTTCATAGAGAGACACAGAAAAAGCGGGTGGTCAAATATTGACCAATAATATTCATTTCCTTTTCACTTATCAAAAAAGTTAACCTGACATCTATTTGAAAAAGGTAAAAAGCAATGTACAGCACGTTTAAAAGGGCAGCGGGGAAGCGAGGGAGGATTTTTTCCGCTTCCCGCCGGTTCAGTCGGCCGATTTGGTTACCAAGGAGAGAGGCTGCGACTGGAACAGGGCGTGATGGGAGTGTAGGGCGGCCTGGTGGAACGGGGAGGGCGGGGACAGGAGGGAGTGGTGCAGGGAGGTGAAGGGGATTGGCCGAGAGAGAAGGGGCGGGGTCGAATGGCTGCCCGAGGAGCCAGTGGGAAGAGAGATGCTGGGGTGAGAGGAGGAAGAGGAGGATGCTGAAGAAGACGAAGAGGAGGAAGAGGAGGAGATGGAGGAGGATGAGGAGGATGAGGATGCTGCGGAGGGTTTGGAGATCAGAGAGAAGTGAGGGTGATGGCGATCGGGTTTGGTGGTGAGGGACAGCGGCTGGGCCTGCTCGGAGTGTGTCGGCGCCGGGGCGGCGGGAGAGGCCAGCGCGGCGGAGGGCGTGGCCGGGGAGTCCAGCATGCTGCCGTGAGACGAGGCAGGGCTGTCGATCATCTTCTCCTGAGGGAGGTACTGCACACAAGGCTTCTTGTTCCGTGCAGAGAAATCTGGAGCAAAGCAGAGAAAAAGAACAGATTTAATACAGAAAACAAAACGTTAATAAAAACGTCAAAACATAGAGAAGATGTCAGAAGTGTGCTTCTTTAGTTTTCCTGCAAGGATAATTTATATCACGGTTTCTATGTTAGCAACAGTATAAAACCAGTATGGTGGCAAATTCAAATATATACTCTGCTAATCAGAATTACATAGTTGATCTTCTAAGCTCATATCGACTTTCTAAAATGTAACTACTACATTTACCTTTATTTGCATGTTTCTATTTGAATGTATTTATAATGTATAACCTAATACAATGTATATATATATTTTTTTAAACAGGACAAATAAGTAATATCACATGAAATATTATTTATAAAAAAATCTGAAAATAATAAGGAATTGTGCCCCAACATTTTATATTCCAGTTTGTGTCATGTGTAGGACACGCTACATCATTTGACCAGAGGTGCCCTTGCATGAGACTGCTAACAAGATTTAAACCAGATGCAATAAATACTAATGAATTATTACACACAATTTGTCCAAATGTTTGTGGACACCCCTTCTAATGAATGCATTCAGCTACTTTAAGTTGCACCCATTGCTGACACAGATGTGCAAATGCACACATCCTAACCTCATTAATGCCTTTGTTGCTAAATGCAATCAAATTCACACAGCAATGCTTTTTAAAAAAATCTAGTAGAAAGCCTTCTTCCCTGGACAGTAGAGACAGTTACTCCAGCAGAAGCAGGACAGCTTTTTGAACAGCTTTGAAGAGCAAGTGTCCCAATACTTTTGTCCATATAGTTTTTGTGTGTGTGTGTGTGTGTGTGTGTGTGTGTGTGTGTGTGTGTGTGTGTATGTGTGTGTGTGTATTATATATATATATATATATATATATATATATAGAGGCACCTACATTAGCACAAAACTATAGAAGCAACACTCAGCCACTCTTTAAACTCATGTAAACTCTTGAACACATTTCTCTGACAATGGAAAACTTGGACAGGTAACAGACAGAGATGAGGAAAGCTCTGTGAGAATAACCTGTGATTCAGCTACAGCCTGTAAAGTCAAGCTCATACCAACCACCTCCATATAATAAGACAAACAGCGACACTTAATGAAGATGACCAGTCAGTCATGATGTTCAAGTACTACTCATGGTCAAAATACATATGGACACCTAGAACTGCAATCATGACCAGGGAGACGGACCAGGGCGAGAGAGAGAGAGACGTTGCAGTCCCAGGCTGACAGGACAGCATGACGATGGAGGAAGCTGATGGAGGTGGAGTGGGTGTGATTCGACCGTACCTGCCTGTGCTAGCACTGCACTTCATAGGCTGCATGTCAAGGGAGTGTGGGGAGGGGAGAGTAGGTTAGTATGGGACACAGCCATGCAGAGTGAGCTTTCATTAGTGCTGAGAGGAGGCAAATTCAGGTCCAGAACAAGAGCTTCATGTCCACCAAAGCTTAGAAGACCAGAAAGAGTTGAACTGTATGGAAGCCATCTTTGGATGACCGCTAATTTGACAAATCTAACCCATCTGTGAAATGGTCCTACAGACTAGATAAGGGGTATTCAGGGCATGCACCTTTTAGCCTACTTCTAGATTAGCTTCTAGGAATGGAAGTTAATGTGAACAGATTTTATTCCAATCATTTTGGACCATTCATCATGAAATTGGGACACAATGTAAAGAACAATGGTCAGATTCACATTATGTAAAAACAAAATAAAGTTTTTGTTTGACAGCAACAATATGAAGGCATCTTTTTGATTCTGAGAAAACATTATTGAGGTGGTCTAATGGATAGCTTGCATAAACACACTTAAGGAAAAGCTACTTTCTGTGTGTGTGTTTGTCTCAGTAAAGGAAACCAACTAGTCTCCAGAAAGAATGAGTGAAACGGCTCCCTCACCCTCTGCTGTTGAGTCTGCTTTATTATCTCTCTTCCTCTTCTTCCGCTTGCCCTAGAGAGAGAAAAAGAGAGAGAGTGAGGGTGAGAAAAAACAATGAGCGAACATGAAAAATATCACTGACCAAAACATTAATGAGAGGCAATATTGCATAATTTTTAACTGCACAGTATGTGCACACACGTGTGTGTGTGTGTATAGAAGTGTGAGTGTGTGAAGTGTGTGTAAGTGTATCTCCCGGATTGTTGCACTTACATAGTTATCTCGTGCGGACCAGCCGGGGTAGAGCTGTGAGTGCAGCTGCCGCTCTTTCCTGGCCAGCTCGTAGTATTTGGCCTGCTCCTCTCGAGACAGAGAGTGCCACTGCAAACACACACACAAATCAGTCAGGCCAAAGTTACACACACCAACTTGTACACACTCGCTGCCTCCCTTGCTTGCTCACTCACTCACTAATACACTCACCCTCCTGCCCAGGATCTGGTTGATGGCGGCGCTCTCTTTAAGCGTGCACTCGGCCACCACTTTAGCCCTCATCTCCTTCATGTAGAGCATGAAGGCGTTCAGGGGCTTCTTAATGTGAGGCTTCTTCTCCTCCTCCTTCTTAGCCGGCCCGGGAGACTTCCTGCACCAAAACAAAACACATGACAGATGTGTCACTCCGTGTCTGTGTGTGGGGACGGTAGACACAACAAAATGATAAAACCGGGGAAAACTCAAAGATGTGTCATAAAGGTGTTCGAAATGACATAGCAGACAGAAAGAATAAATAACCGAGAGAAAAAGAGAGACGCTCACAGAAAAGAAAAAAGGACAAATGAACAAAAGAAAGACTGAAAAAAAAGCAAAAAAGCAGCCAAAATAAACAATAAAAATAAAGGACACAAAAGCAGACCAATATTTTTTTCCCAAAAAAGAAAAAGAAAAAAAAAACAAGACTGACCAAAAGAACAAAGAAAAATAAAACTAAGGATCAAAAGAAGGGAAAAGACCAAAAGAAAAGACAAAGAAAGGAAAAGGTCAGTCAAACGGCAGAGAGAGATAGAGCACGAGAGAAAACCCACGTGTGTGCTGCAGGGCTCAGGTCTCCATTGGGCTCCTGTTTGATGGCAGGTGAGACAATGGCAGGGTGAGGAATTCCTGTCTGATGAAGACTGTGAGGATGATGAGGCACCATGTGAGGAGAAAAACGACTGGACACCAGACTGCAGAGAGAGCAAGCGAGCAGAGAGAGAAACATTAAGATAATGTTTTAGGACATACATAATCACACACACACACACACACACACACATCTAAAAGCAATCATGTCCTAAACACACACAAACTTTCACTTTCTCTAACCCTAGTCTCCGTTCGTTTTGACACACAGGCTTTTTGTCTGAGACTCTTAATGACCCGTCTAGACTCAAAAACACACACTTACAGCACATGCGCGCACACACACACCTTCTCATTCATATTTCACATGTAGCCCAAATAAAGACACTCTCAAAGGCACCATTATGAGCCCTGCTACAGGCAAAGAGCAGAGTGTGCAGTTACCGTGGAAACCAAGGAGAACACGACACCTGAGACCACTCTTTCCACACACACACACACACACACACACACACACCTTTCCAAAAAAACCACGGAAACCACTTCCTACAGTGGCCTGAATGGGACACCTTTCAGATAGCAGCACTGTGTGGGTTCACAGTGGAGCACAATGGAGCATTATCATCCTCCAGCAGCGGAAAGAATGAGACTGTGTCACTCACTCGCTCTCCTTCCCCTCTACCCTATGCTTTCCCATCCATCTTCACCCCTCCCTCTCTCCTTTCAAACCTTGCTCCTTCCCCCTCTTCTCTCTTTCTTTGGTAAAAACTCTTCCTCAGACGCCCACACTACTCGCCGCAGTCTAGAGCCGTCAGTTCTGATTATATAATCAATTGAGAGATCTACAGATTACTCCATTAACCCCGTACACCCGAAGGGCCTACAAGTTTAATACCACTTTAATTCAGTTCATTAGTCCTAATGCACAAACTGTTCGGAATTATTTGGTAGCCGTTTAGTTTTAGCACATAGCGTGGAGTCCCACAGGGTTCAGTTTTAGGGCTGATGAAACTGACGCCAATTCTGGCAATAAAGCAGTTATGAGATTGAAGAACTGGAGTGGAGGGTTTAAGCTCAGCATGCTTGGAGAACACTAGCCGCCAGTTCTACATCAGCTAGCAGAGGTCATTTTGCTACCATACTAGAGCTAAGAGGCTAACATACACTATAATAGGGGTTTGTAGGATCAAGCTGTGCCAAAACCTCTCTCAATGGTAGACGGATGAGGTGACATATAACAAAATGATTGGTTAATCATAATTTTGCTCCACCCACTGATTATATGGGGATGCAGTAAAAGGTTGTGAGGTGTTTATTGGGACTTCCCGATCACATGCAATGCTACCAGCTTCCTTGGAGTTGCTGCATCTTTTCACACTTCCACTAAAGCACCAGCGCTCAACAAGCTTCGATTAGTGGACCAATTGCCAACTCTGCATGGGACATTATATCACAAATATATTTATGTTAAATATTTAACAATTAAAAAAAAAAATCTAGCCAGCCTTGCTATAATAAATATAAGAGCTTATACAGCAGATAGCGGAGCCTCGTGGTGTACCAGTTTTAGACAGAAGGCTAGTTAAAAGCCTTGGGTACACCTCTAGCCAACAAACACATACACACACACACACCTCATAACACACACTGTCGGCCCGTGTGTGAAAAGGGGTCATGCAGTTCAGAGCAGTCTGAAAGAAGCAGGCTGGATTTGGGACCAAGCCGCAAGCGCTTCAGTGTTTAACTACTCACACACTGTGCCTAATACAGCACCAGCAGTTTAAAGAAAATGTTGTGTAGAGGATGGAAAGCATCAAAGACTCCTCTTATAAATTTAGGAACTTGGCAGAACACTTTTAAAAACTCCTTTAAAAAAAAAAAAAACACAAACAGTTTATATGAGTTTAAAGGAGGCTGCAATGGCGCTATTGAACTCGCTATGAATATTTCATATCACAAGCATTCATGCACGTGTACACGCAAGTGTTCGAGTGCAAATCTCTCTCATTTAATCCAGCAGAGAATGAGAGATCAGGTGGGAGCTGTCAGGTTCGGAGATCAAATCAGCAGCCTTTCATCTGTGGGTGGTGTGTTTTGTGTGCGTGTGTGGTAAGGATGGAGGTAAATGTGTTGAATTCTGAAGGCAAAATCAGCACAGAGTCTCAGAGAACTACACTTTTGCCCCCCTATAAACAGGAGAATCTGTAAAGGATAACTGACTGATGCACACAAACACACTACACACACACCTGGACATGGATGCGTTCATAGCAAGCGCTGGGTAAGGGTGTCGAAAACCTCCAGGGGGGATGGAGTACATGGGCTGCCCTTGCCTAAAAGCGAAAGAACAAGACAGAGAAAGAGAACCAGAATTATAATACAGAACTTGATATATATATATAGGAGAACATGTACTGCACTGTGCAAACATTTTAGAAGAAGCTCCTTACCTGGTCAGTAAGTGTTTAATTTATCCGTAAAACATTAATATTAGAATACATTCTACAGTAAACACTTACTAGTTATTGCTGAGAGAAATAATTACTGCAACAGTCAGTCCACTATTTATTCATTAAATATAAATACTCCTGATTTTGGATGAAACATTAAACAAGCAGGTGTCCCAATAAATTTGTCCATACAGTGTATGAAGCACTAAATGACGAATAAATCTGTCATTAAATTAATGCATTAATAAATGTATGATTAGACTTTTGGGGAGGGTGTGGATGTGTGTTGTACTCACTGTGGGACAAGCCAGCCCAGTGGATGAGGGATCTGTCCTACGGCCCCCGGAGAGAGGGGGTAATAAGGTGAGAGCTCGGATGGATGGGGGGTCCGTGGAATACCTGCATCAGACAACCATCAGACAACAGCCATCAGACAACAGCCAGAAAGAATGATTACAGATACAAAACTTGTGTGCATGCATGGAGGCATGTGTGTGTGCGCTCGTGTGTTACCTGTCTTTGGGTCCAGAATCTCTGGGGAGAGGTGTGCAGGCGGTGTAGTCGGGGAGAAGTGATCATTACTGTAGGTGATGAGGGGGGTCAGAGGGTGCATGTGAGCATGCTGCACAACCGGCACCTTATTAGACTGAGAAAGAGGGAGAAAAAAAGGGGGGGAAGAGAGTGAGTGAAAGACATTTAGATTATGATGCACATAAATAACTACACAATGCATTACTTTCTCAACAGATAATGACCTGTCATAGCTCTTCTATTTATAGTTATGTAATTTAGTAATACATGGAGGATGTTTTTGGGTGGATGTGCATGTCTAACACACAGCATACACAAATCATACACCAACCTGTGTGCGTATAAGCAGCAGTCTCAGTTATACAGCACTACAGCCTGTGTGAGAGCGATACAAAACCCCATGATGCAATCTGGCTTAACCCCACAGAACACTGAGAGTATAAGTGAGTGCCAAACAAGCTCACGCCCATCACTACACACACACACAAATTTGTTTTACTACATGTTGTGAGGACTGCCATTGATTATTTTTGTATTTTTGAAGCCAAATATAGCTTCACCTACACATCAACCTAAGCTCAAATCGAACCCTAATGCTAACCTTAACCCCAACCTAAACCTCAACATTATCCACCTAGCCCTGACCCAAACATTAAACGCAACCTTCCTTAATCATAGCTTCGTAATTAGATTAATTAATCGTAATTAATCTAATCTTAAATCTTAATATCCAAAACATGAGCTTACTGTTCTTTCACCTACAACCCTAAAGTTGAACAGCATGCTTCCAAGTGAGGACCTGAACATCTTTTCATGTTGTCCCATCAAATGTGAGAACTAAGATGGTAGTACTCACAATGATAGTAGTACAAGAACACACACACACACACACACACACACACACACACACACACACACACACACACACACACACACACACACACACACAAGCACCTGAAACAAAGTACACCAACATGCTGGAGATTGCACAATACATAAGTAAGAAAGCTCGAACCTCCTACAGGAATTACTTGAACTTTCCAAAGCTTTACGTTCTGACTTCTAAGACCGAGTCACGCATCGTCTAAAGGAACACTAGGAGCAAACGTCTTAGACAGCTCAACAAGTTTGTTTTAAAATTTGGAGAAACCATTCATGCACATATTCAAAAGCCTGTTGCTGCTTTGTCAACAGGGGGCAGTCTAGCGTGGCTGCAGAGGGCCATGCAGCTTTGAGTGTTGTGCATGCCTTCAGGGCCAGCTAACAAAGTGTGAACAGTGTCCAGAGCAGCTCTGCCAAGCTGGTTGTGCTTCAGTGGGCCTATCTGATGTCTCCTTAACACATGAGGGACAGAACAGTGAAGTGTACTTAGGAAACCAAACCCAAAACCCTCCTCTAAAGAACTTTACAATATACACAATATGGACAAAAGTATTGGGACACCTGCTCATTCAGGTTTCTTCCACAATTAAGGGTATTTATAAACAAAAAAAAAAATGATATTTATTATATAATATATTGTATTATATAAATAAAAGACTTGGAATAATTTGTTGGAATAACTGCCTCTACTGTCCATGGCAGATTTCTAGTACATTTTGCAGCACTGCTGTGAGGATTTGTGGGATGTCACTAGAAAGTTGGATCATCACCACCCCTCCTCACCCCCAACTCATTCCAAAAGTACTGGATGGAGCTCCAACAATCACCTTGACACCTTGTGGACTGTGATTGACCAAGAGGCTCATATCACTCAGTACAAACCACAGTAACTGGTTTAAGGCCAATATTGTGATGGCGGTTATTAAGCGATACACATCGCACAGCTGTAATGTACTGTGGAAAGCGGCAGCGACTGGACTGCATGGCTTGCCGTGGGGTCTTCTTGTTGGGCCAGGCTGAACCTCAGGAAGCCCTGCAGCTTTCAGTGAAGCGTGGAGCAGGACAGAACAGGCAGTGATGAAGGAGGGGAGGGTTACTTTCAGCCACACGGCTCCGAATAGTCCACATCTGAAATGAATTACTAGGCAAATAGCCTCTGGGTACCAGACTCACCAAGCAAACTCTCAGTTTAGAGAGAGAGTGAGAGAGTAAGCGGAGTGTGTGTGTGTGTGTGTGTGTGTGTGTGTGGTGGGCTGCTCTCTGTGTGCATGTGTGTGTGCTTTGTATTCATTTGCTAGGTGGGAGGTTCTCGGTCCTTTCACAAACTCCAGAGGGGGAAAAAAAGAGGCAAGAAAGGGAAGAGAAAGGGAGAACGCACTGCATGCTGGGATTGCACAGCTTTGTTTGTCGGCCATGCAGGAAGTAGATGTCAGAGTGGCCTGACCATGACATCAGCATTCGGAATGAGCACAAACGGACATGGACACACACACACACACAAAAAACACACTGATTAATCTGGCTGGTGACATGTCTGTGGTTGCGGAGCAGACCTATGGAGAGGACAAGTAAAGAAAAACGATAAAGCGGGAAAAAACAGACTTCTGGGGGGGTGGAGGTGGGGGGTCTTAAAGACACCCACACAAAACGCAGTCAGGAGACCTGGCTGTTAATTGCTGCAAAAATAACTACAATTGTACAGTCTCTTTTTTGATCACTTAGCGGCCCCTCCAAGAGTTTGCAATCAACACACACAAATCTAACCAATCCTGGTTGTTCTCTACTGGGGCTCGCTATTTTTGTCCAATCACTGCACTGAACATATTAGTCTGTGAAGCACTTTCACCTTTAAACACTAGGAATGCCAGCTATTGGCCAAAAAAAGATACAAAAGCATAGAATATATGGATATGGGAAAGTATTCGGACACCTAATTACAAAAACAACAACAACAACAACAACAACAAATTGTTTAACCTGCCTTTATTGCAGTAACTGTCTACTGTCCAGGGAGGAAGGCTTTTCTGCTAGATTCTGCAGAAGCACTGCTTTGTGGAGGTTATTGCATTCAGCGACAAGAGCGTTAGTGAGGTCGGGATGTTGGATGATCACCACTTCACCTCATCCCAAAGAAATTGGATGGAGCACCAACCATAATTCCAGAGTTCCTCCACTGCTCCACAGCTCAATGACTCCCTCTAGCCCACGCCTGGCACTGGGCATGGTGCCACTAGATTTATGTTATACTATCTGCTCCAGACAGTCTTATTCCATTGTCAGTACTTCTCTACAGTCTAGACAAGCTGTCTGTGAGCATTTGCACATCTGTGTTAGCAATGGGTGCAACTCGAAGTAGCAGAATGCATGCAGTCGAGGTTTCGGTCATTGGGGTATGAACAGTAGCTCCCAACTGATGACAGAAACAGCTCAAGCTCAAACAAACAAACAATACTCATCAATGCTCTAGTCCTCTAAAGGCACTACAGCAAAAGCCACAAGCAAGAAACCAGTTGATATAACATGGACTGACTCCAGCCCAGTCCATGAAACATGCAACCAGCTCACATCCGGAGTGCTGCAACAAACAAATTACTGTGAAAGCTCATCATTACAATCAGCTTAAATAATTAGCAACATGTGATTATGTAATAAAGCAACAGGCCTAGCAGACATCCGTCAGAAAGGTCTTTCAGAGACATCAGAATTACCGGGGAGAAACAAGAGAGAATCTCACAACCCAAAACCCTCAGTCCTTTGTTCCCATGTCAAAGACAATATAGATCAATAATAATAGCATTAAGGAGCCCTGTGCAGTCAGCAGTGGGTCATGTGTACGGCATTCAAACTCCATCGCTAACAAAGCCTCACGCCATCTTAACCTCTGCCAGGAAACAAAGGCAACGGCCATGACCTCGGTCTACTATCTCCATTATCCTGAGACGAACACGCTCACACACGGATACAGAGAAGCTTAAGTTGACCCATGGACAAAGGCATCCTAATTCGATAAAGAGAAAATATTCCCACACGCACACACTGCATCCACTATGTCTACACACTGGAACAGCAGCAAAGCTTAAACAGTTAAGGGTGTGCAATCAGCAATCACAGACACTGAAAGACCCATCTGCAAGGCTGGTCTGCGAGCAAGTTTCAACAAACAAAAATCAGCAAAACAGCTGTGTTCTGAAGACTATGGAAAACTTACAAAAAAAAATAAAGTTATTTAAGAAGGAAAAATCAAAACTTTGGTAAATATAAACAGCAAAAGAGGTCGACTTCCAATCTAAATCTGATCAGTTGTTTGAAAATGACTAAACAAATCTGTAATACTAAAAAAAAAAAAAAAAAAAAAAAAAAAAAAAAAAAAAAAAGCACACTGGGACAACTTATCCTGATGACAAAGTTGAACACTGTAGATGCTAGGCTAATGCTGCTAACAATAATATATTTATTATACGCTTCAATACCTTATGCTATTAAATGCTGGGTAAGTTTTACAGCAGCTCTTGGAATGCGACATCAAGGGTACTACATTTCCCATAATGCATCATTAAGGCCTTTAATGTAAAAACGCTATCAAACAGGCCACAGACAGAAGAACATGGCAAGGAGACAGAAGCAGAAAAGCAGATGGATATGCCAGCCAGATTCTCTCCCCCCTAGATTTCTTTAGTGTGTACACACACACACACACACACATATATACACACACACAGGGTACCCCTGAGCAGCAGAATACTAAGCAAACCTGTCTACTGAATTATTGAGCATCTCGGACTGAGCAGAAAAACTCATTAGCATACAGACCTTATGGGCTCAATCTGACAGACAGCCCAATCTCAATGCATCTGTGTGTGCGTGCACATGCAAGTGTGTGTGTGCGTGTGTGTGTTCATATACACCAGCACACAAATAAACTAATAACAGATTTAATCACTAGTTAAATCAGGCTTAATAACCACAAAATGCAGCTCAGTCTGTAGATGAAAAGGCCATTTCAATCATAATCATAGTCATCCTCACCTTCATCATGTTCAAACCGGTGCTTCAGCACCAATACAATCTGTCTACACCAACCGATCATAAATATTCAACATCCTTCCTAATGCAATCCATATCATTGGCTGAATAGGTAATGGGACTATTCTGAATGAGTAAGGCCCGTGTGCCCCTGTGGTCATGTCTCCAAGCGATTTCCACAGTTCTCTCCATGTGTGTATGCACATGAGTGTGTGTGCAGGCACACATGTCCACCTCTCATTAGAGCACAGCTTAAACAAAAGGCCTGGAGAAACAGCCAGCAGCTTCCTCAGATTTTCATTGTCCATCCCTGGTTCACTGACTGCAGTTCTGTTTGTAACCAAGTGATCTTTCCCTTTAGATCATGAATCTTCAGATGATTAAACAAACGTCTAGAAACAGTCTGACTGAGCTGAGAGGCAATTTTGGGGCGGGTATTTACAGGGGTGAAACTGATGACAGTCCCAAGTCCAGGGGTGGCGGAAAACATGGGTGTCAATCAGAGAGAAGCACCATGAAAACATCCACAACTAATTTGAACCAGTTTAACTGGCGCTCAGGTGCTGAACTCTGATGGCCTTTCTGTTGACACCATGGCTAAAGCAAATGGGAGAACCCCCCCACCCAGAGAGAGGGAGGAACAGACCTAAAGCCTTCGCATCAAAACCATCAACATACAGCTCTCATCTGCATGTACGTAGCAGGACTGCCTTTAAGTCGCCTGCATGCTCATGTTTTCTCCCACGCCTGTAATGCACGGACACACACTTCATAAAGTTAGATATGAATTAAAGACAATAAAAGCTCAGTAGCAGAACGGCAGCGCTGAACAAAGCCTGCAGTGTCTTCACAGACCATTGCATGAGCGCGGCCTGGAGGTCAACAGCAGGTCAGCAGTTGTTGTAATAAAATAAGGCAGAACCAGGTTTGAGAGAGCGAGAGTACGACTGAGCATAGAAAAGTTGCTGTGGAGAGTGAGAGACAAAAAGAGAGAGCACGCGAAAGAGAGAAAGAAAGAGAAAGAGCATGAGCGCAAAAGAAAGTTGCAAGAGTAAGACAGATGAGCGAGAGAGTGGGTGAGGCGCAAAAGAAAATTGCAGAGGGAGCGAGACAACGTGAGTGCGCAAAAGAAAGTTGCAATAATAGCGCAAGAGACTGAGAAAGCACCAGACAGACAGACTGAGAGCAAGAGAAAGTTATGGTGGGAAAGCAAAAAAAAAAAAAGTGATGAGAATGAGAGAGTGGTTTTTACAGACAGAAATCAACTTCCTAAGTATCTCTACTGACTCTTAATGAATACCAACACGTAAAGGCTTAAATATGATCATTACCCGATACATGACCCACACACACACTCACCCCACCAGGTCTGGAATGTAATCCTCCAATGCCATTTGCTGTCTCTCTTATTGACTGACTTTATCACAGCACAGCGTTCCCGATAAGCACCTGTCTGTTATCTCCCACTGCCCTCATCTCCAAACCAGTCCAACCACTCAGCGCCACACACACCCCACCTATAACCCTCATACACTCCACCTGTCTGGCCTGGTGGAGCGTTCAAGTGGAGAGTCAGAGCCCACCCCTTTAGCCTGCACGGTGCCACACTATCAGATTCATCAGGTTTCTAGTCAGACAGTCCTTCAGTCAGCAGTTCACTTAAACAAGAATCACTGGTTAGCTCATCAGTCAGCCGAAAAACAGAGAGGGCGAGAGCAAACGGGAGCTACCATGGTTTCTTTGGTACTATCTGGATAGATGTTATCAACTGTTTGTAGGTTTTGCATAGAAGCGATGAGAGGGGGTGGGCGATTAGGCAAAAAAATAAAATAAAATAAATCACAAGCTTGATCATATGATACTAATATATTTTTATAATTGGTGATATGCATCATTTATTGTCAACAACAAAATACACGAGTAGAGCCTATGTTCTATGTCTGGGCTTTTTTTTTAACACTAATTCTGCACTCTGTGACGATGCGTCCAACTGGTCAGTTTTCAGAACTGCATCCTAAAATCTACGGCTAAATTTAGGGATTAGAGAATGTGATGTCTTGTCTTTAGAAGATACAGCTTCATCCCCGTAGCCGTATCAATTAGTAGAAGCAATTAGTGGAATCTTAAAGAACGAGAGGATAAATCACTGGGGTCATTTAACACACAGATCAACATGTGTAAATATATATGCTTGCATGCTTACCAAGTGTCCTGGTGTGGGCGATCTGGAGTCTTTCAGGGCTGCAGAGCTTGGCACATCCAGCAGAGGCCATTTCATCTGCAGATACTGTTAGAAAGAGAAACAGAACAAAGAAGAGTTAACACACACATACAAAATCACACACAAATATATAACCAAGTCAAATAATTCTATGACCTGTAATTTATACTGAATTATTGACCATGCACAGCGTGTGTCAGGTGTAACTGCATTTTCTCCAACACAGGACATTCTTAACATAACAGGTGCAACAAGTGCCTTCCCTCTCCTGAAGGACCTCACAATGCCATATCACACAGGGACGTGTCTGTCTTGGTGTGTGTGTATATAGACACGCGTAAGTGTGTGCATGCGGGTATAAATGACTAAAATTAAATGAGAAAGTGACACATACTCAATGCAATGCGTGTGCAGATGCGATGGAATGCTCTGCCCACAAGCATACGGAGGGGAAAACTCGTAAATAATAAGCCTACGGTCAACAGAGAGCAGTTACAGACACCTGTGTGTGTGCGAGAGAGACTGCATTTGTGAGTGTGTGTGTGTGTCAGCACCAGTGAGCATGAGGAATGGAGAGAGAGTGGAGTGTGAAATCGGCGTTTGTCGGGGAATGTGTTCCTACAAGAGCCCAGCTGTGGGATCCCATCGAGGGAGAGAAAGACAGAGCGCGAGAGTTTGAGAGTGTGTGCGCACGAGTGTATGTTTGTGTGTGTGAGACAGCTGGGAGGACGTCCCACCGAGAGCGCTGGGAAAGCAGTACTGTGGTAAAAGCTCAGCCCAAAACGATGATGCCCTTGTGAATAGCGCTGGCCTTTTGACCTTCCCCTGTGGCACTGTTTAACCTGGGAGCATCTTTAACTTATCATCCTCATGATTATTGGAGATTCACCAAACCAACCTTTTGCTTATAACATCTAAACTTCCAAAATCACAACTTTCCAGAAGAATGAAAATCCTACTTGACTTTTAATGGAAGTCAAAGTAAACTAAAAAAAGTGGTTCCAGTCAATTTCTAGTGGTGTATAAAGTTGCACGGTCACAATCCTGTACCAAAAATGACCACCAAACATCTGACCCACTTAATAAATTCCGTATCAATGGTGAAACCATTTCAGCGCATCACTGATAATAACCATCGTCTTGCTCATCATCCATCTTCTCCATGAACATCACCGCCTTCTTTTGTGTGGCCTGGCCAGGTGTCCACATCTCCAGAACTTCTCTGACAAGCGCAATGATCGGCTAAAGCCCCCTGAGAGGAGGGGGTTCCCCCCCACCCCACCCCACTTCCTCTCTGGGCCGTGGTGGACGCGGCCTCTCCGGAGCTACGGCTCTGGGGCTCAGCTCGAACATCTGGTTTGCGGATCATTTTAACGGCCGGATACAGCAGATTTTCATGTGCGCGGACATTTTCTCCGCGCTGCTCCCCAGATTTAAAACTAATGAAAAGCTGTTGTGTGGGAGCCCCCCGTATATTTCAGCTCGGACCTGAAACTGGATTACCGCAGGCTGAGGGTGGGCAATATGGACATCACATCATATGGAATATCTTGAGACGATACACAAATGTCATACTTCGTTTTTTTAGTTCGCAAACAAGCAGAAAAGGACTAAGCGTGCCAGGGCTTTGAAACCCCCTAGTAGTTGGACTGTGTCGAGTAGTTGGACTGTGGAGAGTTCCCTGGTGTGATTGAGCGCCATCCGATAATTTAAGATGAGCTGAAGTGGCGTTGAGATCCAGAATGGATCATCTAACATCACTACCAGACATCAGTAATACTCTTGTGGCTGAATGCAATCAAATTCTCATAGCACGGTTCCAGAACCTAATGGAAAACCTTCCCTGAAGAGTCGTGACAGTGTGTTTATAATAGTCGGTATCTGGTATTCACAATTAGCCATATCATTAGCACCACCTTCTTGAGTAGCCCCAGCCCCTTGTGCCACCCCAACAGATGTGACCATTCGACACCTCTGAAGGCATCTTGTAAGTTGCCTTCACGGATGACCGGATCAATGGTTGTCCTTCCTTATAGCACTTTTGGTAGGTACTGACCACTGCTTATACAGATTTCACCCACTGACAGAAATAGGCCACTGTAGAGGTTCTGCACTTCACCTTTCAGTGGTAGTAATGTTATGGCTGATCAGCGTGCACACACACACACAGAGTTTGGGACACCTGCTTTTTTTATTACAGTATTAAAGGAGCATGTCCATCTGCTGCTGCAGTAACTGTCACGACTCTCCAGGGAAGGTTTTCCATTAGGTTCTGGAACCGTGCTATGAGAATTTGATTGCATTCAGCCACAAGAGTATTACTGATGTCTGGTAGTGATGTTAGATGATCCATTCTGGATCTCAACGCCACTTCAGCTCATCTTAAATTATCGGATGGCGCTCAATCACACCAGGGAACTCTCCACAGTCCAACTACTCGACACAGTCCAACTACTAGGGGGTTTCAAAGCCCTGTAGCCCACACTTGACTTCAGAGAGTGCCTATCTATTGACAATGCTTTTCTATGACTACACAAGCTGCCTGGGTACACAACTCAACATCTGTGTCAATGAAGTCAGTCCTGTCCAAAACAGACCTGTCCAAGCACCAAGCCTGGTCCAGAATTTCCAACTGTACACATCTAAACACAAAAGTACTTTGGAGAACTTTGTTTTTAATCTGATCATGTGATAAGGCTGCTAAACAATCCTTATTCATGAGAAACTGAGCTTCTGGCTCAGACCTGTTCCTCCAGTCTCAAATATAGACCATGTACTACCCTTCTTAGGAAAATCCATTTGAGCAACTGTTTTCTTTGCGCTCTGCCGCAAAATGATAGCTAGTGTTCAAGGTCATTCACAGTTAAGGGACTTAAATGGAAAAGACTAATCAAATAGAACGTGAAGAGGGACATTCAGAGGTAAACGTTTTTCTGTTCTGCTCAGAAAACTATATTATATATATATATATATATATATATATATAAAAATAAAAAAATAAAAAGAATCAACCCCATGAATGTAAATGAAATTTGAGTGTTATTCAAGTGCGTCAGATTAAATCTTCTCAAATTAATGTGGGTGGGCTTCATTGGAGCACATGATAAAGTGCGAGCAGGGTCACTGAGGGCCTCTGGATTAGGCCGGGGTCAGCCCCAATCAGGACCTGTCCGGCACTCCATCCATTCCGACACTGGACGCGGAGGAAGGAAGTTTACATGGTCACGGGTTTAAAAATGGAAAAGACATTACAGTGCAAAGGGAAGAGCAGACCAAGAGGGACGGCAGAGGAGGAGAGGGGGAGGGAGAAGAAAAACATTTTCAGGAATGAGTTTTGTCGGAGCAGGCACAGGGTATTGTTTCCTGACAGCTGGGGGGGGGGTCGAAGAGGGGGGAAAGGGGGAAGAGAGCGTACGAGATGGGCCCCTCATTCCCATCCATAAGGGAGGAAATTCTTGGGGTTGACATCAGAACTGAATGGCAGAGAAAGAGAGGGAGAGAGAGAAGGCTACAAGGCTTTAGTCAAACTAGTCACAAAACATCAAACATCTGCAGCTGAAGAAACACACACACACTACATGTCCAAATGTTTGTGGACACCCACACTTCTAATGAATGCATTCATCTACTTTAAGTTGCATCCATTGACAAAGATGTGCACACAAACAGCTTGCCTAGTTCCTGTAGAGAAGTACTCCAATAGAATAGGACTCTCTGGAGCAGATAAATATGAACCTACTGGCACCATGCTGCCTAATGCCAGGCATGGGCTAGAGGAACCTTTTTGTTGGGATGAGTTGGAGACGTGCTTTTTTCCCCCCTCATTCTGTAAAGTTGCCTAAAATAGCCCAGTTTTGGTCTTTACTACAAAGTCAGTACGTCTTTTTCTTGTCAAACTACAGGAAAATGCACGTGTCCACGCGCACACACAAACACAGGACCAACAGATCAGTCATCATCTGCCCATGTTCCACAATCTGAGCCTTTTCAGACTTTCTCTTGCGCCACAGGCAACTGCAAACACTCCCTGTTGTTACAGGCCGAGTGGAAGCGGGGAGGCAGGGCCGCGGCTCAGTCCTGCAGAGGCGCTCACTGCTGCCTTCCCAGCTTCGCACTAAACAAGCTAAATATGCTCACAGAGCTGGACACACGACACTGCTACCCTGGCAGTATTTTTTCCTCTTCTCCAACGTCCGGAACATGGTGTTTTTGCGATTTTCTGACAATTTTCAATGCCACAGCCTAAAGCGCATGCCCTGGACTGCTGTGTTCTCTAGCATCCTGTCCACTTAGCACTTCAGCCCCTGTCTAAACAGAGTGGCTGGGCCAGGACTAGCTCCACTAAAACTGTCCTCAAGCTGGGACACACGGCCAGACTCCAACAAAACTAACAAAAACCGAACGCTGGTCAGCAGAATCCATTTCCGAGGGGGGGTGGGGGAGAAAGAGAGAAAGTGAGCAGCAGTTCTTCAGTCTTATATTAAGTGTTTATACTGAGGGGGTTTGGAAGGACGCGTATAAACTCAATTCAGCAATTACGTTTTACAGTACACTTCAGGCACTGCACTAATGCTTTGCAGGTGCACTCAAGTTCAGTTTAAACAATGCAGACAAGAGCTGGCATGAAACACAGGCCCAGGAGTGGTGAAGAGGGGGGTCCACACACCACCACGGAGGTGGGCTCATCACCCTTTATTACACATTACAAACCAGCATCAATAAAAGCCAGGAAATTGAGAACATTCTCCTGCACAGTCATTTGTTAGCTACCAGACTGACGTCAAACTGAAGATGTAGAGATGTTAACACCTCAGTTTGTGTGCTGCTTCTCTGCGAGCTGATTAGAAATCATCTTTATCACATAATGATATGCCTTAAAACAATTTTAGGTCATAACACCCACTCTCCACTCAGTACCACAACCCATCTCCACCTAACTAAAGCTTTGCTACCAACAGCTAGAGAGCATTGCTGTCCGTTGTGCCTCGTTAATCCTATGTGCGCTAGCTTAGGTGCCTCCTCCCTCAACTTTAAAAAAAGTAGGCCTTGGACAAACTAGTACTCTCCAGTGCAGTCTGATTATTCTCTCCCCCTCTCTCTCTCTTCTCTAATTGTCTTCCAGCACTCCATCTTGGCCTTCAGCACCCAGAACCGACATCAGTCGAACCCTCATGCTCATAATGAGGGTGGCGACGGGGGGAGGGAACGCGACAAAAGGTGGCGAAGGGTTTTTCCAGAGGAACGCCAAGCGGCGGCAGGCAGGCCCCTTTGGTTTGCTGAACAGAGAGAATATGGCATATGCTCTAGGGCTCGGTGGGTGCCAGCAGCCTGGGTCTAATTGTTCGGCCTCTTTCATGGAGCAAGAGAAGAGACGGGGGAGAGCAGCCAGGAAGCTTTGTCAGCGCCGAAGAGGGAGCGACAGGCCTGCCAGGGATGCAGGGAGGCAGATGTGTGGGACATTTGTTAGTGAGGGAAAAGCCAAATGCAGCCAGCGGCACCCAAATAGATCGGCCTAACTAACTTTCAAACTGAGGCTTCCCGGGGGGGTGACATGCTTTCCATTGGACTGACTTGATCTGGGACGCTCTCTATAGAAATGGCTGGTTTTTGGGGTAAATGAGTTTGTTGAGGAACTTGAAGAGCAGTTTGGAGAAGTTCAAATTAGTGGGGATGCAGGTCAATTTACTGTCAGTTCGGAAGGTACTTGTCAACTCGTAAAGTCGTAAATAATGGTTACGTCACCAAATTGTACCGACCAGTTGTTTTCACTTGGGTGGTCATCAGGAGAATGTGTCCTTTGAACAATATGTAGATCTGCTGTGATGGAGCAATGACAATATTGGCAAAAACAGAGTCTGGCAATTCTTTGCAGGTTACAACCATTTATGTTTGAAGGTTAGCCATTGGTGCATTGCTCTCCAGCTTGGTCCACTGTATTCACATACTTCTCAGGTTATCTAGAATTTCTCAGAGTTTACCACTTGTTTTAAAGCTCTCAGTCATTCAAGTGCAACTTCCTTGTGGTACTCAATAATTCAGGGGTTTAAGAGGACAGCCCAAACATACCACAAAAATACACTCAACGCTGGGAAGCAACAAACCCAAACAAAAAATTCTTTAAGTCCATACACAGCCAGACCACCATACCCTGCCAGACAAACACACCCAGAAGATAATGTCAATCACCTGATGTGTGCCCTGTGCTTATTTAAGCCCCCCTGCTGGAGCCAAATGGCCCCCCTGCAGGCCCTGTGTTAAGGTGCTAATCACCACTGATAAAGCTACTGCTGCCCCGCATGACTGCCTATTGTCACAGTCCATCACCTGCCTAATACTGCTCATTTACACCTACTGTTAGTCCAGCCAGCATACACAATCAGTCCTTACTGCAGACAGCACACAATAGAGGTGAGGAGGGACCCGCCTGGTCTCAGTTTGGTTCCATTGTTCAGGGCCTGTGGCTAATTAAATAATTACAGAATCAATTGTTAGGCAAACGAAAGGCACAAGCAATGCTAACAGGGCTTTAACTTGTGGAATAGGCAACCAACCCTCCAACCAAGCTAAGGAGAACCAACCCTGACAAAGTGTCATGAAGACAATTCAGCTAAACAGGTAAACTGAGCCTGAGCTACACTTATTTCGTTCCGGCGGCTTTGTAATAACGTAAAGTGAAACCCCGTTTTTACAGTGAACTGTAATAAAGCACCTGACCCTGAAACCAACTTGGCTCCAACTTCTCAGGTAGATCTACGTCAAGGTTGTCCACACATCCACATGCCAGTGCGAGTTCGCCCGGGGCTGCAGGGCCGTCACAGCCTGACGACGGCGAGCTCCCGTTAGCAAACCCTGCTGCATTAGCAAGTCTGCTCAAGGCGCAGGTATGTTTGTTTTGGCTGGGGAGCTGTTTACAGTGAGGCTAGACAAAATTTTCAATAAGACGTTTTATTTGCTCTCTCGGCACCAGCACTGCGTCCACGTCTGTATCAACGCCCTCGCACCGTGAAGCGTTAGGCTCAGCAAAAAAATAAAATAAATCAAAATAATAAATAAAATCATCGACAGCCTTTTAACAACATTTAAGGCTACTCTAGAAATGCCTTCCAGTTCGTTTGTCAACACACAAACTCATGCTTTACCATTTAACAAGCCTACAACTGGGAACATGGAATCTCAGCAAGCTATGATCCATCTAATGGCGGTCGTATCTGAAGTATGTGGCCACAGCTAGGCTAATGGGCGCTGTATCTGAAGTATGCGGCCACTGCTGCTGCGAGCGGCTTAAGTGTTCGCCGGTGTGCGGCCAGAGCCAAGTGAAGTGGCTACGACAGGACTCTCCCACTCACAGGGCTTCGATTGTGACCCCGCGGCCTCCCAGCTTGCCCATTCACTGGCTGACAGCACTAAAAACTGAGTCAAAGGTCAACCTGCCAGAGTGCACCAATCGCCATGGCAACCAAGCCCTTTTTAGGCCAGAATCGTAGGCCCCTTAACATGCTCTTGTGCACAAAAGGACTATTAGTGGAGAGGGGATAGGGGAGAGAGCTGGAGAGCGAAGTGTGTGTGTGTGCGTGTGTTTGAGAGAGAGCGCGAACATGTGCAAGAGATGGAAACATTGGTTTTTAAAGACTTGACAACTTTTCCAAGTCTTTTGACCAATCGGGTGTACACTCGAGGTTCTGACAGGCCATCAGTCCAAAGTCTGAATGAAGTGGCTCCACTTGTTCCCCTTACTCGTTCTTCTGCAAGGCCCCACAACCCCTCAACGCAGATGCTTTAAAAACCACGCATGAAATTGTTCCTTATAGCTTCCTTTCTGTCAACTGAGCTCATTTTGTATTCTGTTTCTATACACATTTGTATGCATCTATGCATATATACACAAAAATCTTTACAGATCCATCTGTGAGTGTATATACACAAATGTAAATACAATGTAGATCTCCGCGTATATACAAAATAATTGCACACAAAATGTATATATACAAAAATGTATTTCTATTTATATACATGCAAATCTGTACATCACAATCTATGTATATACACAGAAGACATATCCATCTGTGTATATTCAAAGAAATGTCCATGTATATACCAATTTGTTCATATATTTGTGTATTTACAACTTTTTATGGCTATCTATGCACATACATTTTTGTATAGAGCTCTATATATAAAAAAAACAAATATATATAATAAATGGTATGTATATAAAATCATGTACCTATGTACAAACAAAAGTGTACATCTATAGGTATATACCCGTTAAGAAATCTATCTAGCTTGCTATCTAACTACTGCTCATAGATATTTATATTTACTGCACATTTAGCATGTTCTGGTTTTGCACAACGCCACTATTTGCAATTCCGGTACATACTAACTTCATTTGCTTGCCTCGTACTTGTACTAAACAATGACCATAAATTTGTAGATTTGATCTTTCTTTATGAAAACAGAGACAGCTTTCAGTCCTGCTAAAAGCACACAGGTTTGTACCTGACCTGAAATGTAAGTGTTTGCTTAGGCTTAAAAAGGTTTACACTGCAAAACGTCTTCTAATATTGCTGTGAAAAGTCCTGCCTTCAACAAACTTTCACTGGAGGAACAATAAAGAGCTTTTTGTGTCCATTGTATAAAAAAAAAGAAAGAGAAAAAAAAGAGAATGCATTACATTGCAAATCCCTGCAACCTGATCATGTGTTTTATAAGCACTCGTCTGTTTTTATCGCATTAACCTGCCCCAATTCACTTACAGCCATACAGCCGACACGACTAATAACTACATCTACACTCCTCTTATCGGCACAGTTATATCTCCTCCTGGACTCGCCGGGACAACAGCGGCCAGACGGACGTGCCCTTCCCCAAAACAGGGCCGGACGCTTTTGTCACAGCTGTCACGCTCATCGAAGTCACGGCTGAAATCTGGCCATGACATGATCCTGATCTATGACTTCCTCTAGAGTGGACGTCGAGAGGCCCGCTGACTGAGGCCTTTTAAATAGAGCACAGTGCTCTTCTAATAATCCTGTTTCAGTAGAAGGGCATTTCTTTCACACAGAGGAGAGAGAAAGCGCGCGCAAGAGAGAATGAAGACGACGGACTAAGAAAGAGAGAGAGAATGAATAAGAGTAGGAAAATGAGAGAATGAAGAAAGATAGGGGAGAGAGAGCAAGAGAGGGGGGGAGAGAGAGAGAGAGAGAGAGAGAGAGAGAGAGAGAGAGAGAGAGAGGGCGCAACTGTGCAGTTAGCACAGTTGAGCTAAAAAGTAGGATCTACAGAATAAGTGCGCTATTGTGTTCCAGAAAACAACGAAGGGTCAAGCGAAACCTTGCACATAATTAGAACCACAAGAAAATAATCGGGGCGTCTGGCAAGAGGCAGCTTTCTCCCGAGGCCGAGGAAAGGTAGCCATATTGTTTAAGTCAATTACCAGCCCGTTCTGAGGTTTCTCAGTACCTGGGGAGATCCAGTTACACGCCTTTCCCCTTAGCATGGACTGTGCAATCCTGCAGTGTTGAAAAATGTCAATAACAGACATATTTAAAGGGTCCAAACCATGGAAAAACAGATTTTCTTCAGTTTTTGGAACTTTCAAACAGTACTGTTTACCAGTTGCTACATATGAAAATATAATAAACAGCCTGAATTAAAATCAGTGAAGTCATAAAAACCAACACATTTACATATATCTACCAATTTAACCTACAGCAGTCCATCCCAGCCTATTTAGCAATCAGCAGTTTAGCCCCACCCCTGTGACATTAAAGAGTACATCCACCCTACAACTACAACACTACACTATCATTTGAGGCAGCGTTCCAGATGAAGCAATAGGGGGCGCACTAGAGATAACTGAAGTGTAAATAAGCAGCATAAAATGGTTATGGTCAGACAAACTTGCGTTAAGACTTATCAAATTATGTTATGTTATCAGTTAGGAGAATGTACAGTTAAAAGTCTTGCCCAAGGACTCTTATTGGCTTGCCTGAGAAAAAAAATAAAAGGAAGAAAATAATAAAGAAATGGACCAGGGGGAAGTAATGGAATGAGCAGTGAGGCAACCAATCAGGCCAGTGCTCTCTTAAAATACATAATAAAAACAGCAAAGGGCCAAAATATTATCCATCATGTTAAAATGAATTATGACTGATTTTAGTGCTCAAAACCGCACAAATGTCATTAAGTAGGCCGCATGGTGAAGGAACAACATGCATAAAAAATGTAGGCCCTTTAAAACTGCATCGATTCTAATCATCCAGGCCAGATTCTGTTCACTTTGTTTTTCAGTGCCGAGTCTTTTACAGTCAGAGGGGGTAGAGAAAAAAAGCTCATTCAAATTCACAGCAATTAGCCCCAAACTTTTTTATAATCTACTCCAGATACTGTGGCTAGCTGTGAAATGGCTGACTGAGATGTTTGCTGTAAAACCTCAACAGAGGGATACCATTAGGTTGCATATGTGTGCGTGTGTGTGTGTGTGTGAGCAAGCAAGAGTAAATTCACTGCTCCAGCTAGGCCATCATAAAGAACCAGCCAACATATATACTGGTGGCGGTGGTGGAGAAAGGAAAGGGGAGAAAATGCAGCACCTTTAAAACCCTGGAACGCTCATTTACAACCCAGCGAAATGTGACCAGATGTGACCACGTGACGCAACCACTCCTGATTATTATGGGCTGCGTTGCTTATAAGGGTTACCCTTGGCAACTAAGCGACCGGCCTTACTCCTTGGCATAATAATCACTTGTAAACTTCGGCTCCAAATAAAATAAAAAAAAAAAAGTCGTCGCCACCCCCCTAGCCCCACCAGCATCTCCACCACCACCACCCCCACTCCTCCGGCCGTGGCTGAAAAAGAGAAAATAAATATTTGCCTGAGAGTAAATTTGATCTCACAGGGCTGAGCGAGTGCCAGGGCTTCAATAAGAGCTTGTGCTAAGAGAGGCTCTACTCACTGCCACCATTTAAACTAGCCCCTTTCAGCAGAGAGAGAGAGAGAGAGAGAGAGCGGGAGCAAGCCAGAGAGAGGGAGAGAGAGGGAGAAAGAGCGAGAGAGAGAGGGTGGAGGGGTGGAAAGGAACAGAAAAGAGGGCTAAATTAAACACATTTGTTTCTGCTCACACATACCACAAGTCTTATGAAAACAGAGCAGTGATTGTGTTCACTCTACGGCCCCCACTGACAGAAACCCACCCACTCCTACTCTCTCACACACACATGGCCCTTCCCCCCCAGCCCACAGCTGTCTATAGATGGCTTAGTGTGCGCAGAAGCACAGAAAGAGGCCTCCTGCCTGGCCTGCTAAAACTCACTTTCTTAGTATAAACTAATATCCCTCTCTTCGATTAGAGCCCCTCACACAGAGCAATATGTACATACGACATCTGTGACTATGGATTTTATTAGCAATCAAACGCTCTACCAACTATTTTTACTAGTTTTTAAAGAGGCAAAACAGTTAAAAAGGAACAAACAAACCAAGAACAGTTGTTCAAAGACTGATAAACAACTTTACTGGAGAACAGAAACTGGAAAGCCTTTAAAAAGACCTTCTAGGAGAAACTACATAAACAAAAATGCGTCTCCATTAGGCTCTGTTCCTTTCTGTTTACTTCCTTAGTTTAGAACAGGAGATGCAAAGCTAATGCTGCTAACAAACACTGGACCTGGACTGTCACCAATTTCATCTGTGTAAATACACACCAACAACCGTCTCAACCTTCCCAAAACGCATCCAGATCTCCATTTGTTTTCAGTGGACAAATAGACGTGGTTTAGGACACAGCTTTTCCCCCCTAGTTGATTTTTTGTGTTTATAGACTTTATAGAAGTAAATGACCAAGATGAGATTGGAGATAGTCCAAGTCCAGTGTTTGTTAGCAAAATTAGCCTAGCTCAACACACTCTGGAGCACATAAACATGAACCTGTTGGCACCATGCTGCCCAACACCAGGCGTGGGCTAGAGGGGTATAAAGCCCAACAGCATTGAGCTGTGGAGCAGTGGAAGAACGGTGTTCTCCAGAATGATGGTTGGTGCTCCATCCAGTACTTCTGGGATGGGTTGGTGAACATACTGACCTCACTAATGCTCTTGTTGCTGAATGCAATCAAATCCTAAGAGCAAATGCTTAAAAATATAGTCTTCTTATTTTCCCTGGACAGTAGAGACAGTTACTCCAAGAAAATCAAGATAAAAGTTTATACCCTTGATTTCAGAAGAAACAATGAATGAGAGTAGGTGTCTCAATACTTTTGTCCAAATGACATTTTATTCGAGCTGAACTGTTTAATCAAGACAGCCCCAGTACTCAAACAGGCACTAGCACATGTACAGAGACATGCACACTCCAGCAATGCTAGAGGACATTCACTCCCACAGTGAATCACCCACCACCAAACAGGATTGAGAAGCTCACGGCTGCTCAAGAACCCACAGGCGTTTCCATAAAGCTGCTACAACCAGCGCCTTACAAACATCCTCTGCTCACACACAGGGTGCTACATTTTCCACATAAAAATCCCAAAGGGATGTATAAAACTCTGCTAATAACAATTAACCACCAATTAATCACACAGATACCCACCCAAACCACTCTTCACATTCCTGTGAGCCATGTATTCAGCCAAACAGTTCACAGTAGGCTCAGTCAGGGCCATCAGAAATACTTGATAAAGTTCAAAGCTCTTAAAAACAAAGAATAATTGATGAATCTCTCCATTTTTAATAGATCAGCACTGATAAGCTTGTAATTTACATGGCGAGAAATCATAAACTCACCTGCAGAACCTGACAAGGAAAAACCTTAACTTTTAATGGAAGTCAATGTAAACAGATTTTTTTCAAGCCATTTTAGAGCATTTCTATTGGTCCATTCATCATGTAATCTGGACACAATGTAAAGAACACTTGATTCACATTATGTCAAAGTGAAAAACATATGTGACAGTTTTTGTAGATTCTGTGAAAACGTGCCTTCCTACCTTTTATTTTTTAGTATTTTAGTTTTTTGCAGTTTTCATTTAAAGCCCATTTTTATTGTCTGGCATTTAACTAAAGTCATTATTATTTGATTAATTGTTAAAACAATCAGTAGATAACCTGATATGCATATATGGCCTACATGTAAGCTCTAATACACACGACTGCACCTCCTTAACTTCACGCTTTAGGTCCTGAGCTAAATCCTCCCAGCCGAGCAGAGCAAACAGGAAAGCTCCGGAGCACAATGGATGGAGTAAACAGGAGCTAATACTCTGTGTATATATATATATATATGCGTGTGTGTGTGTCTCTCCGTGGGCAGCAGGATGGTTCCTGCCTGACCAAGGCCACACCTGGACAGCACTACACGGGTCACAGAAAGAGTCTCAGAGACACAGACAATAGGGAAGAAGCGACACAAAAGAGGCCTTCACTGCACAGGCCTTGCAGCTAGACCTCCTGTGTCTGCGGCAGGTAGGAGTTTGGGATCATTTGCAAAGGTCAAAGAGAAAGAAAGTCTGAAAGTGGGGGGTTAGTCTTAAAAGACAATTAGGACTCTTGATTACATTCATTCATGACTGAATCATTTCACTGAATCATTTTAAAACAAATTTAAAAAGCTATAAATTGCTTTAAATAAGAGTGCAAAAATGAAACTAACTTTTACCGCAATTTAAATGTGCAAAATCGCATAAAAAATGTAATAATTCAGTTTATAATCAATTATAACAATCACAGTCAAACTGCAACATGGAATATGTGGTGTAGGCATTCTTGAGCATTTGGTGCAATTTCACACCTCTAAAATAAATCAAAACGTCTCTACAATCTTGCACTACTGTGTAAATCACTGGGAAGCAGAGCAGCAGATTCTTACGAGTCGTGAAGGAACGACACAAATCCACGTCAAAGCAGTAAATGGCCATAAAAATATGGTGACGTAAGCTGGCTGGCGGGCTGATCGGCTCGTAAAGACAACCAGGACTCTACTTTGGCCGCTGACTGACGCAGACTGGGATCAGCACCAAAATCCTGTCACAAGACAAAGGACGGAGGCTTCGGACTATTTCTGATGACATCACTAATTAACGGTCTGCACTGCCACTCACCTGCTGACATGCTAAGCCCAGTTTAGATCCTGTGCTGTCTCCAGGTTTAAATGGCGCGATGGGTTGCAATAAAATGACAACTATGACCATGAAACTATCAAAAGTGGACTGGGCCACATCTGACCCATCTGATCCATTCTGATACTGGTGTTGCTCGCAAGCCAAAGGATCGATACTTTCAAAGAGGTGCTACAAAGAGTTTTAAAAACAAGCCTATAGAATTAGCATTAAAATTATACCTCTTGAGGATCAGTCGTAATTGGACCTGATCCTTTAAACACTATGTTGGCATTCAGCAGACCCATTTCGACATCTGAACACTCTTAAAAATAAAGGTGCTACAAAGAGTTCTTTGAGCAATGCCATCGAAAACACACTTTTGGAAGTGTGAAGAACATTTCAAGGTTTAAAGAAAAACATGGATGTAAAAGGTTCTTTATCAACTTATTGAAAGTTTGAGGAACCTCCTAAACTGGTAAAGAACCTTTGCAGCCACTTCTTTAAACCTTTTAATGGTTATTCACACACGTCTTTTACCAAAAAAATGGTTCTCATACGACGCTGCTTAAAAAACCTTTTGTAGCATCTTTATTTTTAAGAGTGTACACACGCCAAATTGGGTCTGCAGAATGGCAACATACTGTTAAAAGGGCCAGGTCCAATTACTACTGCTCCTCAAGAGGTATCATTTCAGGGTAAACAATGAGAGGACATGGTCTTCATGTAGTTACGTTCATTACTATAGGAGTGGCAAAAGCAGACCAAACCCCAGGTAAGCTTTAAAAAGTCCCAAATCCCCACAGTCAACACCAACCACAGCCACACTACAACCTGCCTGCAAGTAGTACTTTGTGCACCAGAAAGTTTGAGGAAGAACACGATGAAGATGAATGAAAAGCGCTTAGGCAGTGTGTTACACAAGGGCAGAGAGAAATAAGAGAAGCAGTGAGAAAGAAAGAGAAGGGAAACAGAAAGAAAGAATATGGTAAGCAATTACAGTAAGGATTTACAGCCTGAGAGAGGCTTTATAAATCAAGAGTTCTGCACTAATATGAAGCAGACAGAGCCACACTCTCTCTCTCTCTCTCTCTCACACACACACACACACACACACACACACACACACACACACACACACACACAGCAAAGAGTGAGTGAGCACCAACAGCTTCGAACCAGCCTCAGTAGGGGCTGTACTGGCTTAAAGGGTTTCAGTTTTCCTTGTTTGAATTCAGAACACTGGAAGACTGTTCTTTCATTTTAGACCTTCAGTCCTATAATCAATAACAATATTGATTATGAACTCGCTGGTTAAAGCTTAACTTCAGTACGTTTCACACAATTAATAACATTTTTCATTTGTTCAACATCATAGGTTTTAGTCCCAACTCCTACATTCGTGCTGCACGCACACAAAAGACGCTGAAATCGCATTGAAATCGGGAAGGTCAACGCTCTGAATACCGCTGTTAAAAACGAGGTAAGCGTCCAGTAGCATGCAAAGGAAAACGTGACAATCAAATATCATCCAAAGCCTTTGTTAAACGCACACAATGGATTTGTTCTGCATGCATCGGAAAACTTCGAAGCACACTAATTTTTAAGAGTGAATAGAGCCAAGGTCTTTGTTGTGTGTGTGTGTAACAATGTTCTCAAATGCAGGCAGAACCATCAGTGACTTTAGAAGAATCTCTCAAATCCTGGGTCATGCTGTTTGCCATCAGCAGCCGGAGTCAGAGAGAGCACAATTGGCCTTGCTGTCTCAGGGGTGGGTTGATGGTGCACAGACGTCTGTTAGCTGTTGCATCAGAGCTGGGGAGCCACGCTTTCCTCAGAGCAGAGGATCAATTTAATAAAGAACCATTTCTGTAAAAGAGGTGAGACTGAAGAACCTTTTAAAATTGGTCAAGAACCTTTCGAGAACTTTTAAAAACCTTCACTTACACATCACATCACATACATTTTTACAGAAATGGTTCTTTATGAAGCCAAGAGTAAATTCTCCCATTGCATCGCTCAAAGAACCCTTTGTAGGACCTTGAATTTTTAGGAGACAGACACTGTGGTCTTTGTTATAAGAACACTTTAAACTGGTTCTGCCTGCTCTTGAGAACACAAGTGACAATTAAAAGAATCTCTCAAAAGTGCAATTTTGCTTAAGTGAGAAACAGGAAGAGTGAGCGATGAGTCACAAGTCACAAAATAAAGGTGCAAAATTAAGTGATTAAAGAACCTTTTGGAACATAGACTTCTTTTAACCTTAAAAAAAAGGCTTCACTCACATCTCTTGTACAGAAACTGTTCTTTATGACACCAAAAGTGGTTCTTCTATGACATTACTCAGGTCTCCTAAAAATAAAGGTGCTATAAAGGGTTCTTTAAGTGATGCCAGAGAAGAACCACTTTAGCACAAGATGCAAGCGTAAGAAACCTGTACATTAACTTTCTAAAATCTAAAAGGTTCTTTAAACACATCTTTTGTAGAAATGGTCCTTTATGAAACCAAAAACATTCTTCTATCGCTCAGAGAACCCTTCATTGCATCTTTATTTTTAAGAGTATACAGATGCCATATTGGGTCTGCAGAATGGCAAGATACAGTTAAAAGGGTCAGGTCCAATTACGACTAATCCTTAGGGGTATAATGTCAGGGTAAACGATAAATGCAACTACCTGAAGATCACTTGCGCTCATTACTGTGTTTGGTCACAAAAAGCTTAAAACGTCCCCAAATCCCCTCGAAAGCCTCTTTTTGTTTGAGTGAAAAATGAGATGAAGGACCATTGAGACACGAGTCAAAGCTCACAAGAAAACACTGAGTCACAACAGCAGAAGCCCAATAAGAGAGAAATGCTTATACCATTTTCATGTTAAAGGTAGTGATATTAAAAATGTACATCCAGGGCCAAGGCCGGCTTTTCATGTTTTTATGTAAATTAGAAGTGGAAAAAAGCCAAGCAAAGACATTGCAGCACCTTCTTATAAGCCAGTTTTGCAAGGCAACACATAGGGGGTCCTATTTTCCTCTGAGAGCAGAAATAAGCAGAGATGCACGTCATCAAATATTGATGTGGATTCTCTTATGTGCAAATAGTAGATAGGTGTAAATATTCAACATGCCTGCACAGTGAACCTCTGTGTGTGTGTCTCACCACACACACACACACACACACACACACACACACACACACACACACACACACACACACACACACACACACACACACACACAGGTCCTCAAGAATCCCACTCAGTCCGATGACCCTCAGCCTCGGCCTTTCACCCTTAACCCCAGGGGCAAACAAAGCAATGAGTGACATCTAACCAGGAGGGGCTTTTAGAACAGGGTGTGTGTGTGTGTGGGGTGTAGTGTGGATGTGTGTCGAAGAGCGAGTTTGAGCCATGTGTGGTGTTGCGATTAGCCTCTCTGCCCTGGTGCTGAATACTCACTCTGTGAGACTAATTCGGGGTCAAAGTCTCTCTGTCATTTAATCGCATTTGTTTGCCAACACCTCCGCATTACCTACAGCCAACCAAACACACTGAACCACAGCTTATCACAGACACAGAGAAAATATAAGAGAGAGAGAGAGAGAGAGAGAGAGAGAGAGAGAGAGAGAGAGAGAGAGAGAGAGAGAGCGCAAAATAGAGATACAGGAATAGCTGTTGTTGTAGCGCTAATACACTGTAATACAGTTTTAAGAGGGTTTTTTTTTACTAAGCTCAAGCTAATATATGCAATTCCACCAAATGGGAGTGAATGGAAAATCTATAAAGCAGCAAATACAGAACTTGCCCAACAACTGGACTGATCCTCTCACACACACACACACACATACGTACACTCGTACACACCTCTCTAAGCATCATGAAGGACATAGAGTACTCCATACAGCCCCCCCCCCGTTTACAGATAGACGCTACAACACTAATTCCTGAAAGTCTTGAACCCAGTCCAGAGGAATCAGGACACATAAACCACATTACCCAGCTCTACTGCAGCCAAAGCCCAACCCCAGCGAGCTCCTGAGGACATTATACGTTATCATTACTGTGATAACCTGCTTATCATAGGAATCATCAGTACTTATGGAGCTCCGAATGAGCAACCGAATGAGCCGCGCAGACACATTCAGATCAGTTGGAGAACGTGTGAACAATGAATCGGTGTACAGTTACTCCATAAACTGCACAGCAACAAGCCAGCTCATGGTCTTCTCTTACCATTTTTAAGTTGCACCCATCGCTCTGGAGCAGATTTACATGAGCCTATTGGCACCACGCATAACGCCAGCACTGAGCTGTGGAGCAGTGAAACAAACCGTGTTCTCTGGAATGATGGTTGGTGCTCCATCCAATATTTTTGAGATGAGCTGGGGTGGTGATCATCCAAAATTCTGACCTCACTAGTGCTTTCATCTCTGAAAGCACAGCAATGCTCCAAAATCTAGTAAAAAGCCTTCATTTCAGAACAGTAGAGACAGTAACAAAGGCAGGACCAACTATTTAATACCCCTAATTTAGAAGAAACAAAAAGAAAGAAATAAAGGAGCAGGTGTCCAAATATTTTTGTCCATTTAGTGTAGTTCTTATTTGCAAAAAAAAAAAAACTTACACTTACACTAGAGCACTACAAATGTACTTGATCCTCATGACATCCCACACAAGGCCTGTGGCAATGGCTCCATGAAAAGCATGTGTAAGTGCAAATGTCTGTGTGTGTGTGTGTGTGTGGAGGGCATAAGTTCTCAGCTTCAGTGATGGTGCCTAAATCAATGCAAAGTGTGTGTGTGAGAGAGAGTGAGAGTGTGTGTAGAGGGCTCAGCTGTGGGGTGAAGCTGCTGCTTTGAGGCCTTTGTCCTGCCACACATCGCAGTCTGAACCACTCAAAGAGCCCATTCACTGCCAGCACTAGTCCTGCCAACACACACACATACACACATATACACTCTTCTGCCCTGCACAGTGCAATCTCACACACTCCATTTTTTCCCCCGCCGTGCAGACTGAAATAACAGCCGCTCAGACTGTTCAGAATGTTACACGTTATAATGATCCTCCAAATCAAACTAAAGTTAATTATGTAAAGCTAACTGCAGCTCCAGTGACTCTGAAAGGGGTAAATACCGGAGTCACATGTACGCGGGGCTTGTGATGACAGCTGGCATAACACAGCAGTTCAACACACACCGAAGCAGTCCAAACCTATTACACAGGTCAGCAGTGACGAGCACGCGCGCCTGAGTGAGTGTGTGCGTGTCGGTAAATGTGTGTCTCTCTTCTAGTCAAAGGCAACATTCAAGAGCCTCTAATAGATTTAAAGCAGAGCCGCCCCACAGTCGTACGGGGAGCGTAAACGCCTCGGTCAGCATCGGACAAACGCCCGCGCTTCCCTCTCACATGGTGGAGGCGGATGTCCTAGGGCTGCAGCGATTAGGCAAGAACCTCAATTGGTCATCAATGACGCTGACTACGGAAATTATAAAGCGCTTGCGACATCTATGATATTACACATTGCTGTGAGCCGAAAACCCGTATCTCATTTTGTCATCTGTTACTTTTTGTTATGATGTCAATCTGGCAATGACCAATTTAAATCACCACTAAAAAGACTGCTTTCTATTAAAGCCTCGTATTAAGAGACAAGGCTTTTGAGTGACAGCAACAATGTGCTATACATTACATACAGAACACTGCAAGAAAGCAATACCCTACAAAAAGTGTACGAGGCAATACAACCCACAAAAGAAGAAACCACTTGTCGCACAGACCAACCCTGGCCTCCTTGCAGAGCCGAAGAGAGAGGTATAACCATCTGATTCTCTGACCAACCAACCAAACAATCTAACAGATTAATCGATTACAGAAATGGCTGCTACCCGCTGCCCTGATCTGCCACGCCTCTAATCCAATCAGACGGCAGCCTGAGCATGGCGTGCTTCCCTAACGAGCGCAATTGGTTAGGCTGAGGTTAAGAAGCGGTTAGGCTGAGGTTACACTGAGGCTAGGCCTGGGTTTTCCCCGGAGGTGATGCCAGCGTGAATAGCAGCATGCAGGAGTTAATAACAGACGGCCCCGGCTGACGACGGCAGACGCACTGAGGCCTCTTTATGGACTCTCAACAGGCTCTCTATGCCCACACGGCACAATGGAAACGGTGACTAGCGCCATTCAGTCCACGGGACCGACTCGGCTTTGCCTCCGACAAACTTTGTTTGGGACTGTTGTTGTTGCAGAGGCTCGCCTGGAGCTGCCTTATTACAACAGCTAATCACTCACATCTGGAGTTCTGCAAAAAAAAAAATGGGGGGGGGGGGGTAAGGGGGTGGGGCTGGAGCAAGGAGCGAGATTAGAGAATGAGCAAGAGAGCTGTATATACAAAGAGTGAGAAAGGAGTGGAGAATAATATATATTTAAAAAAAACAAAAACAAAACAACAGGACAGCAAGTTAAAAGAAGAAAAGCAGAGCAGAAAGAGTGCATGTGAGTGAAAGAACGAGAAACACTCAAAGATGTTGGACATATTTCCTGAAGTTTGACAGTTAACACCACAGAGTGTTCATCAATATGGCTCTGGCTCTGGTTGTTAATTCTGCTGACGGCTGCGTTTTCCTAGCCTTACTGTGACCCACAGCTTGAAGCGGACTCCTTGGGTAAATACGATATCCATCACACCCTACGACCTGCTGGACAAGGCGATGTCCAGTGGATCAGGGACGGAGGCCTGGGGTTCGGCACGCTTTTCTAACCCGGTGAAGAGCTACTTTGGCTAAGGCAGAGTGGCGGGCCCTGGTGAGGGTGAGCCTGGAGGTTTGAATCTAGCTAGAAAAACACTGGAGGAAAAACACAGACTAGAGCAGAGTTAGCTCTACAAGCATGAGTGCTGACCTGGCATCAGTCCTGCCTTTCATAGCCTACATCCTTCATATCCTCTGTAGCTTATCCTACATTAGCTCCCTTCACACGGAGACACAAGAACGGGTTCTGATCTCTTGATGCGTTACACTGATTGTGATTATGTTGCTTCACATTGCAATAACATCAGTCTCAAACAAACAATATATTGTGCAAGCCCATCATTTACACGCTTAGTAGTCTATCGACTGCACTGGGTAGTACAGCAGTATACTAGAAGCATCACAGCAGTGCCCCTTTCATTCATGCAGTACTGCCGTATAATATACTTCTCTGTTAGTCTGTTATGTTTCTTGTATGCATGCCAGTGGTTCCTTGTCTCAGTCAGGCTGCTGGGCGCTTAAAGCCAGTAATGTAAACCACTACTCTATGCAACCACAAGCCTGTGCAATTTCACAAGTCCTGCTTAGTCTAGTCTTTAAACTAGGGCTGTTGGAATGACTCGATTAAACTCTATTTTGTAAGCTCTTACTAAAATATTGAAATAAAAAAAGAATATTAGTCCTATCATCTAATATTTCTCATTTTGAGACATTGTAGCAAATTACAAAGATTATTTTTTACTTGTTTGAGTGACTTTTCTTTATCTAAAAAGTGCCAATAAATAAAGCTTAAACCAAGCCAAATCTGCTAGCGGAAAACAAAAACCCTTCAGTAGATAAAATGACTTAAACCTAGTAAAAATAAGTTTGTATTCAGTTGAATAATCATAATATTCTTACGACAGTGTAAAAATAGCAAATGTAGATATTTAGCCTAGAATAAAGAAGAGTTTAGATCTAGTTCTTTGCACTACACAATAGGAATCCAGGATTGCTTTCTAGTTTGCATGATGATAACGATGATGAATAATCACTGAACAATCACACCACCTCATATCTCCTAACAGGAGGACTTCTTGAAAGGCTTTGCAGGACTTGTTACTGTTCATGGGTTGACCTTACTAAAGTACTCCATTACAAACTCAAAAACAACATGACAAACAGACTTTATGACTCTCTTTCTCTCGCTCACTTCGGTCTGCTATTTGTCCTTCTCCTGCTCTTTTATCAGCGCTGTCACCTCTGTGTCCATTTGTCTGCCTTCCATCATTTGCTATCTACCAGAACCTACAAAACGGGTTCCTATCACTCCGAAAATCTTTCCTTCTTCCACCCAACCTCCCTCTCTTCCTCTCCCAATCACCAACTCTGTCCCTCACTCTTGCTACTTCTCTCTCTCTCCCTCTTTCACTGCTAAGCTTTAACTGAAACCATCTGGTTGGAATACCAGACTGATGAAGCTCTGTTTGGGAGTTGCACCCCTCCTTTCTCCCGCTCTCTCTCTCCCTCACCCTCACCCTCCCACCCACCTCCCTCGGAACAATCCGGTTTTATTAGCCTGGAGTCTAGCACTTAGTGCCCTGGTTTTAAGAGCCTAGATGCCTCGACATGTGAAATAAAACCCTGGGCTCGGAGCGAGGGGGCCACACGTCATCCCCAGGGGCCCCCCGTGCAGCTGGAAGGGGGGGGGTGACGGCGTATGCAGGGCTGCTATCAATCAGCCTGAGAGGCCTTATCGCCCGCAGAGAGCCGGGATGGATTGCGCAACCCTCCCCCCTCCCCCAATTCTGCTGCCCTCAGGGGGCTAACCTGAAGGCCTGGGGGCTTATAGGGCTGGGGGGGAAACTGCCACAGGAGAAAAGCTGGTACTCGACACTCGATCCCTGCCAAAACACACATCCCTATACGCTTACACGGGACATGGACACTTGACCAGTTGGTGTTAGTATCACATAGTATAAGAATGTGGGTCTTCTTGCGCGCGCGCACACACACACATGCACGCACGCACGCATGAGCATACACACTTAATTTCCTCATCGGCCCTCGACGTTCTTTATTTTTGACCTGCAGGCAGCTGTGCAGTCTTGCTCCAGTGCCAAACTCCACTGTTTCCCATTACGCAGTACATAGTGCTAGAGCTTAGGATTAGACTGTGCAACCTACGCACTCGCACACACATACATTCGATGCAACACTTTACAAATGCCTTAACTTGCGTGTGGGTGTACAAGCAGTTCTGCCCATTGAGCAGAGTGAAGATTCAGTCCATATGTCTCAATAGGGCCATTTACTGGTCCTTCACACTTATTGGTATTATTCATTTTTTTATAGAACATACCAAAAAAAAGGCATGCTACGGTAAGGAATGGACGGCACTCATAATACTGGTGCAATGATTCTTAAACCTGATACACACCGATCAGCCACAACATTAGTGCCACAACAAATCTGACGAGGAATTTACTCCACAAGACCTCTAAAAGTGTCCTGAGGTATCTGGCACTAAGAAGTTAGCAGCAGATCCTTTAAGTACTACAAGTTGGGAGGGTGGGCCTTGCACTGTTCAGCCTGAACATTATTTGGGAGCTTAGCTTTCAAAAATTTGTTCACCAACAAAAGTCTAGGTCAGATTATTGATGCTATTTTTGTATTTTTTTACCTGCAGAATACTTCTCAGCTAAGCGAACAGCTGGCGAATAAGGCCTAACATGTTTAGCACTGTGGACTTCAAATCTTCACTACAGCTGCTGGGGTTTGAGGCCTTATTTGCTAAGCTAACGTTGATTTTAGCCAGCTCCTACTAATTGAGCGGGGGCTAAGCCAACAGAAAGACTCATTTGCACAGTTAAATACTGCTCTGGTTGACTGGGTTGGTAGGGGGGGGATTTAGCAAACACACCTTACACCCTCTTTCATTCATAACACACACAGCCTTACACACATACACACAATCAAGCACAATCCCACACTACATTCAGCAGATTCAAAAGCCCTTACACTGCTAATGTTGGAAATGAGTCGAGTTGCTCAGTTGCTTGTTCTGAATTAGCCCCATATAAAAAAACTCCCCTCAAGATAGTGCATTAGCCCTGCCCATAGAGACCCGTGAGGAATCTTGACAGGCAGTTTTCAAGCAGCTCTGTCGCGCTGGGCGCGTCCCAGCGTGCAGCAGAAGCGGGCAGCATTTCTGTCAGAACCTGGCTAACTCCAAAACGCCCGCCTCAGATTAATAAATTGATGAAGAAATAAATTTATACGCATGCTCTCTCTCCTCCAGTACTTCCAGTACTTCAAAGGCCTTCCATTGATGTCACAGAACGCAGGGAGTCGCTGGCGTGTGTGTGTGTGTGCTCAAGACAGCGAGAGAAAGGAGGAGTGTGTTGGTGTGTGTCGATGTGTATGTGTGTAGGGAATGGTTGGTTCGCCAGTCCTCAAAGGGTGCCGAGTCTCTCCTGAAGGGCCTTGCTCTTGAAAAGCCGGAGAGAGCTATAAACAGAATATCTAATGGCAGAGAGGGAACGGAGAGAAGGAGGGAGGGCAGGAGAGAGAGAGGGAGAGGAAACAGAAAAAATTGAGAGACAGAGCAATGATGGGAAGGCTACGGGTGACACAAGTGCATGCCAGCTTTAGCGCTCCTCAGAGAAAGCAGGAGAAGAGATGAGGGGAGGAAGGCCAATGCTGGCAATGTTTCACACAATTCAAACACACACACACACACGGTTAGGGATAGTGTTTTTCTGGGGCAAGACTAGCAAGGAAACATCATAGCAGTCATAATTCTACTCTCCTGCTCTACCTGTGCCTTAAAATTCATTCAGTCTGACTTTCAGTTGTAACGTAGGGGTAGTTTTCTCAAATAAACCTCACATTATTTAAACTATATATCCAATATAAGTCACTTCAGACCATATATTACTGTGATTTTTACCACAAAAGATCAGATTTTACACCTGGAACTGCTGGTTTTATCAACAGATGTTTCAGATACTTCCTATCCAATCGGGCAGATTAGATTTTTGCGAACCATACCAAACCATTCTTTTACTTTCACAATTTTTATCTGAACTACAAGGAAGTGTTCAACAATAACAAAAAAAATCATAAAAAATGTCTTCTAACTATTCAAACTCATTTAAGGCACGGCCAAGTGAAGAACTGACTGTCCAAACCTGTCCTAAGTCAGATGAGATGAGCTGAGCTCTACAGTGAATGCAGCACTGTCAGTTTGGCTTTATCTGCCCTTACGTTTCCGCTCCTGGAACGGCATGGAGGGCAGTTTGTGTGTCTCTGTACAAAAGATAACACAGATGGGGGTGGAGTATACAGCTTAGAAGCCACTATTAACCTTTCACTTGATCAAATCCTCTTAAAGCATCGATTCAAGGATATACCTTAATTACCGAAGTGTCTCCGGCATGCAAAAATACCCATCTCTAATTTTCACTTCGACACAATACGAATCTGGCAGGTGTTCTTTACACTGCATACATTACTTATAAAGAATAGACCAATATAAAAGCTTCAAAATAGAATAAAATGGAATCAATTATTTTTACTTTGACTTCCATTGAAAGTTAAAAAGGTTTTTGCCCTCTCCTGTAAAGTTGACGTTTTGGAGATACAAGGTTTCTCCATGACAGCGATGACAGGATTATGCTTCCTCCTCACTTGTGCAGGGAGGTCAACATACCAGCACATGTTTAATAATACTCACAACGCAGCTCACAAAAGTTCCACCGTGAATTTGGCCCAGTGGCGGAAAAGTACTACAAGTGCTACAAGTAAGCATGCTGGGAGGAAGAAGAGGAAGAGGAAGATGACTAAACGAGAGGCAGAGGGGATGAAGGGGGCGGAGGGATTTGCCCCCCGTGCGGCTGCTGAGTCGGACAGCGCCGCAGACAAGACTAAACACTTCGCCCAGCATTTCCACCAAGCCGCGTTTGTTTGCCAGTGTGGGCGCCAGCACACAAAAGCTGCAGTTACAGGGTTTTGGCGAGCCACCTCCCTTCAGTGGCCGAGCGTTTGTGCGAGTCAGGAGTAAGGGTGGGCGATATGTGGAACATCACAATGCTTCAAGACATTCACTGTGTGGACAAAAGTATTGGGACACGGCTCATTCACTGCTTCTTCTGAAATCAAGGGTATTTTAAAAAATAAACTACTACTAGATTTTGAAGCATTGCTGTGAGGATTTGATTGCATTCAGCGACAAGCGCATTAGTGAGCCCTGGATGGAGCATCATCATCCTAGAGAACACAGTCCCAACTGCTTCACAGCTCAATTCTGAAGGGCTTTATACCCCTTTTGCCACGTCTGGCATCAGGCATGGTGCCAATAAGTTCATGTTTATCTGCTCCGGAGTGTCCTATTTTATTGGCAACACTTCTCTACAGGGACTAGACAAGCAAGCTGTGTGTGCATTTGCACATCTGTGTCAGCAGCTGAACGCATTTATTAGAAGGGGTGTCCACAAACAAATTTTCTGAAGCTGGAACAGGCTAAATAAACCGATGAAACAGAAGACCCACTTAAAAAAAATGGGTCCAAATCTGTCTTTTTTTTTTATGCATCCAGTAGCACTGTCCGGCAGTGTCCTTTATGTACCGTAGATAGCCAAGATATGAAATTTTGACATTATGTATTATGATATAGATAACGCTACATTATATAGCACATCTCCAGAAAGGAGGGGACACAGATGAAGCCATGAAGAGGTTTATATAACAGCACCCCTTCTCCCAGTGACTCCAAGAGGACGTGAAGAGGGGAGGGGATTTGAGACAAGCAGCAAAAGAGTTGGGAAACAGAGTACTGCAACAGGGCTGACTTGATGGATTTACCAGGAGAGCGGAGGCTCTGTAATTTAATTTCTGGGTAGTAAATAACGATCACGATGCCGTAAACAACGTAGCATGTTGACACCACAGCTTCTCCAGATACAAGTAAGCCATCTACACTCTCAGTATTCTGACGTTCTGTTGTCTCATACAGCCCTAAAAAACCCACAGATCCTGATCTTACTGGATTATTGAAGAAATTCTGTTCTAGGCAGGCCCAAACTCAATTTTTTCAAAAGGTGCATTTCTCTACACCGTTACTCAAAGAAATCTCATAACTTAACACAGAGGAACACGTGTACAGCGTGGAGCATAAAAACAGTTGATCCACCATGACTTGAACGCTAAGAACAAGGAGAACAAGAGAATTACACTCAGCAATTTCTGAAATGTTACACTTCTAAAGGTCAGTTCAAAACAGTTTCCGCCTCCCATCTGAGGGAACAAATACGCCTTCCCACTAAATCACTGTTTTGGGACAAACCAGCTGCATTTGACGCATCCCTGGGCCCATATTTTATGAGTTTGAAGCATAAACTCCATAAAAGATGTTACAATGACCACCTGTCAAATTCTACAGCACTGTGGTGGACCCATCGAAAATCTACTAGAAGGTTCTGGCCTTGCTTGCTTACGTTACAGAGACACTACTTCACCACACCAACAGTGTCCAGATGCAACCATTATTAATTAGCTGCTGGCCAACTTGATTGGGATATTCCCGCAGTAAACAGATGTTCCACTTGTGCCGTCTCCTTTTAAAAGTGCAGGTGTATTCTTCTAAAAGTCTTTTATCAAGAAGTCTGAGAAAGTCTGAGAAATCAGGGAGAAATGCTGCTTTGCTTAAGCTCAGACCTGGATGAGGTGTGTTGCCTTTAGTTTAACAAGAAACCGCATGTTTAACAATGAGTTCAAGGTGCGAGCTTCAACATGAAACCCTCCAGTTCACCTCGCATTAAAAGATCATTTGTCCTCAGAGTAGAATACGTCTTCTACACGAACATGTGAATAAGACGGACGAGTTAAGAGCTTTAGCAGAACAGTTGGGGGGGGGACTTGACATTTGGCTTGGTGTTCTCACAGTTCTTAGAGACAGCTGAAGTTGACAGAAATTGTATAGTATTGAGAAACTAAAAATCTCCCCATGTCTGCACTAATATATATATATATATATATATATATATATATATATATATATATATATTTAAAAAAAAACTCAAGTTGAAAAGCCAAAGGAAAGTCCTCCAGCCTCCAAGAGAAGGCGTATTTCCACACATGCACACCTGCAAATATACACACACACACTCAATTACTATCCTTAAAGAATCCCAAAGCACCCCTATGTTTCCAGTCTCATGCAACAACAAACCCCCTCTAAAACAACTCATCGGCTGGCACAACGAGAGGCGAGAGGGTAATAATGGCCTTTTCTTTAACACCAATAATATTTACATTCCTGCTCAAACTCCCACAGGTATTCTAAACTTCGATTCTCTGCAGCAAGATCTCCCCCACCCCCTCCTTTTGTTTCATTTACTGCTGTATTTCTGGAACGGTCCAACTTGGATTTTCATGCCGTGAAGAAAAATGAAGCCTCATCGGCATTCGATAAGCCGAGAAACGCTACACAGCGTCCGAGATTTCCAACTTTTACACATGAGCAGAAAGCAGAAAGAACTCGACTCAATGACGGCAACATGAGGAGAAACCAGAATCCTCTCAGCATTTCTCTGCTATCCTGAGAACTTGAAAGAGATGTAATGTGTTATGTTGTGTCTTACAGCCTCCACCTCATATCTCCCTGCGGCTTTCCATTGATATTTGTGCTGCCTACAAATTGCCCTCAAAAAGTCTCAAAAAACCCACCTTGTATAAACACAGCCTTTTATAAAGCCTCGCCGTAGCAAAACCCCTCAGACTTCGGTGAAAAACCTCTACCTGTCCACTATCAAAAATCTCTCCCTGACATCTCTTAGGGCGATCTTTCAGAACAGCACAGACGTAGTTACTCGCATTCCAGCTGGGGAGGAAAAAGAAAAAGCACAGACTAGAGCTTATCTTTTGGGCAAACAGGCAAACACAGTGTAGGCTGTGTTTGGACGTTTGTTTCAAAAGTCAGCAGCTCAAATTTGAGTAAAAAGAGCAGATAATTGAGATTCTGATGGCCTCCTCCGGGGTTTGTTTGGAAAAGGTCCTGACGGGATTTTGACAGCTGTGGCCGTGTCGGTCCGAGGGGCAGCTTAAGATTAGTGTGTAAATATCTGAAGAATGCCGGCCAGTCAGCGTCTCAGTCACAGCTCAGACGGAAGGCGATGATTGACAGACTAAGCTCATCTGCCTCAATGACCCCCTTGATACACATACATCCCTTCACTTATACTGAGCTAAAACCGATAAGTTTAGGCACAAGAAACTCTGAGGCGACTCGCTCGCTCTAGGATTATCTGGAACGGCTCGATAAAAACAGGAATTTTCTGTGCCACACGAGCAGAAGAGGTCATGAACTTCAGCAAACTGTAATATGCCACAAGATTATGTGCAGAATTACTACTAGACAGTGACGCTGCCTTCTTTTTAAAACAGAACAATAAGAAAGATGAGAGAACGTTCATCTCGCAAGTACGGCAGTGTGGATTTGCAGAGGCATTTACAGTGGCTGGGAAAAGAAACGCTCGCTACTCTGTCCAATCATACTGTTAAACTTAATGAAAATGAGACCCAGATTGTGACCCAAAATGACACCATGTTAATGTTTGCAAGTAAGCCCATATTAGCCTCTGCCTCTTTAATGCGCATTACACTAGCAAGAACAGAGAGCTTCTGTATTCACGAGCTGCAGCTGACACAAATACCTTCAAACCAGGGTTTCAAATTCAGTGCAACTCAAACATGTCGAATCTTATCTGAGAACTTTGCAGAACAATAAATAAATTCAAAACTCAACTCAAAACTTTAGCAGGCAAAAGTGGAAAGGCATTAACGTCTGCAAATGAGGGAGGCGGGACCAACAGGGGAGGAGAGAGAAGCTTGCAGGCATGCTGTTAAAGATTATTTAAGCCAATTCCACCTTGTATAGGCTGAGAAACAAAAGAACATCTCTGCAATGGTATGCACCAAGAGCGTAAGGAGCGGCCATTACGCTAATGAGGGCCTATGGAGATCTCCAATGAAGCCATCAAGCACCCCCTCTGAATAACAATGCTGGCCTAACGCCTCAGTAATTGAATGGAGGGGACTGGGAAAGGAGGGAGAGCACGTCGGTAGGAGGGAGGAGACGGGGCAGGGAAGAAAAATGGGAGAAAAAGTTAGGGAATGGGGGTTGGAAGGGAGGGAGAGAGAGGCAGAGAGGGAGGGGGAGGTTGCTGCTTTTCAGTCAAATGCTTGGCTGGTTCCAATCAAATCGCATTGGGATTCAGGGCAAGGAGAGGGATTTGTGGGTTGGAATAAACAATAGTGGTGTAACCCAGAGATTTAGAGGAGATGGTTCACAGTTTAGGTAAAGAAAAAAAAAAAAGGAGGAGGGGGTGGAGGGGTGGACAGAAAAACTCTAAACGAAAAGCTTTTGCCTCAGTTTGTGGACACCCCAAACTTTCTTTCTCTCGCTCCCTTTTTAACAGCACTGACGTACACCACCTTGGCCAAAGCGGACATGAATGCCCGCTGAGTCCTTTGCAAAAGGAGCTGAAAGGAGCTGGTGCATGGGCTAAAAGGACAGTCAACTTTTTCCCAGAGCGGGACGCTAAAACTCAGAACAAAAATCAGGGTTGGAACAGGCAAGCAAGCCTCGACGGCCCTCGAGCTTTTACAGACATCCAGAAAGTGACGCCTTGGAGAAGAAGAAGAAAAAACAAAGCACACCCTGATAGACTTTCAGTGCAATACCACCCCCCCCCCTCCCTCCCTTCCCTTCGCCATACTAATCTAATTTTCACTCAGGCAAAACAAGCAAACTCAAAACACTTAATTACCGGCAAACGCTGGGCAGCTCTGAATTGAATTCACTGGGTGTTAGCTCCATTAGCCAAGCATTTCACAAGCAAACACAAAGATGACAGCCAGGCATAAGACATATTTAGACAAAGAGTGGCACCACAACACCATAAAATCTTTTTTAGATATATCATTTGCTCAAACACTCAAACACTACCCTACAAACATCATACACTAATTGGAGGTCTTCTAAATGATCAACGAACATACAAAAATAAATACGCCCACAATTTTAAACTTTAAAAAGTGCATAATAGCCGTGATAACAGAGGGCAGCCAGGCAAAAGACATATTTGGACCATAGCTGGCCCCACAAGAGTGAGGACCACTATGGCACAACACCATTAAATCTTATTTAGGTTTACAGTACAACATACGCACACTACAAAAATAAGTGTACGGTCTTCAAAAGTGTAGAATAATATAATAACCAGGTTCACAGCCTAAGCCTCCCAAATACAGCATGCATAACTGTATGAAAAAGCACTTAAAGCCACTACAGCCACCGCTGCGCAGTAGACAGGCTCGTCTGTGCACAAAACATCACGAGTCGTGTAGGGAAATCGCAAGTTAATGATAAGATTGTGCGCCCACACTGGAGCCATTTATAGTCTGCATGGTGAGATCATTTCCAACATATACATATCTCGCTGTCTGTGCGTATGTGTAGACACGCACGCGTGTTTTATTGTATACATGTGTGGGAACATTCTAGGTTCGTCCATCTCGACTGTTGTGTCGAACCATGAGTTTAAAACTTGAGGCCAGTTCGCTCTTCAAGACTCGAAACATACCGGGCCATATGTTACTGCTCAAGCTGCGTTGGCTCTCGGCTCTCGGAGGGGGTAAAAGAGGACCAGGAAAAACTGTTTGCTCAGCTTAAATCAACACAGGATGAACAAAAGAGGGGAGAGAGATACTCCTTGTCTGGTTCGGAAATATTGCGGTGTTCATACTGCCACTGTAATACTGGCCATCAAACTTGAAAATAAAAATAAATAAACCACAAAAAAAGTAGGTTGTAAGTTGTAACCTGATCAAAAACGCATCCTTGGTGGTGTTGTGAATATCATATCATATCATATCATATGTTCATGTCTTGGATGTATAGGTGATTTATGAGGGCTACTCACCGTCCTGGCGCTGGGAGACAAGGCGCCGTTGGATAAATACGGGCTGGCGAGATCCGGGATCATTAGAAATGGGTAGCCTGGATAGTGTGGGCTCTTAAAAAAGCCTCCGTCTTGCTGTCTTCTCAAAGCTTTGGGGGACAAGAAGACAGAAGAACACCGAGTGTTTAAGGTTTAAAAAGATAGAGCTCAACTATTAGATGCACACATAGAAAGAGAGAGAGAGAGAAAGGGGGTCACAGACTGGCTCCTACCTTCACTAAAGTACTCTCTGGCTTTCTCATAACTTTCAATGTCAGGTCTGGGCTGAGGGCGTCTCTCTGTTTGCTGGTGGGGTCCAAGCACACAAAAGCAGAGCATTAAAGAGCATTGCAGCAGAAACACAGCAGCACAGACAGCTCTCAAGTCCAACAAGTCCCACTGACAACCTGTTGAAGCTGCCTGCCCTCAACGCAGAGGCAGCAGGGGTGGGTGCCACTCACCTCAGAGTCCGAGGAGCTGCTGTTGTTTTCGGACTCGTTCACCAGCGACGACTTCACATCGTCCAGGTCCCTCTCGGCCGACACGTTCTCGGAGATCTTCTCCTCTTGCTCTCCTTCGTCTTTGAAGGAAATCATCTCATCGTTCGCCCCCAGGTCATCCCCACCGCCTCCGTTCAGCTGAGGCATGTTTAGAGCTAGCTGGTACTCTGCTCTCTAGCTAACTACTACCACCAACTACTACTTCCCCCACTAATAAAACGTGCCGAAGTTAGACAGCTAGCTACCCCTGTTCCCAAATACAGGGCTGTTTATACGGACTAAGGACTTTTTTTAGGACTTTTCGGAAAAAAAAAACAACAACAACAACTTCTTCTTCTTCGTCCCACGGCTCAGAAATAATCCTCGGCAAAGGAAGACAAATCCACGATGTCCATGACTAGCTAAAAACGTGTGTGTGTGTGTGTAGTTATCTCTAGCTACGTGACTTGAGCTCAAATCTCTCTCCAAGTGGGACAGCACTAGCACTGGGTGCTAGCTAGCAAACTCGGCCGCTAGCTAGCCGCACTTGTAGCGCTGTGACTAGCTATGCTATCAAAATCTGAGGAGAACAAAAGCGGCGAGCAGGAAAACTGAGGGAAAAACACAGAAGTCCGACCCCAACTCCGAAAGTTTCCTTCCCAATCCACTTTCTATAATCCACACTCGCACTCCGAGGCGATATCGTGTCGGGAAGAGGCACAGAGGTCCGCCGCCGCGTCTCCGCCGCCTCCCCGCCGCGTCTCCGCCGCCTCCTTCTCCAGCAGCCAAAGTTGCAACGGTCACGTCTCGCCCCTCTTCGCGCGTAACACTCGTAACGTTACACACGTCGCTCACACCGCTCTCGAAAGTGGAACAAAGTTAAGCGAAAACGTTCAAAACGTTGAAAAATGGTTTTTCTGACAGAAAAGTCATCTCTTCTGTCCAACCCGGGAGCAAAACAGGAGTTGGAAAGTCGCGGAAACCGTCGAAAACGACCGACTCCTTCTGTGGCTTCTCCTGCTGAACGGCCGTTGGGCTGAGGAGGAGGAGGAGGAGGAGAGGGAGGAGGGAGGAGGAGGAGGAGCGGGGGGGCGGGGGGGAGAGAGAGAGAGAGAGAGGGTGGGTGAGAGAGAGTGAGAGAGAGAGAGGAACCGAGAGGCAGGACGCTGCTCGCGCTGCCGGAGTGGCGGGAGCTCGGGCTCGCGCGGCCAGCGGGCTTCGTTTAGAACGCGGCGCGCGCGGAGAGGAGGAGCTCGAGCTCACGCGCTGAAAGACGACACTAGCTCAGCAGCTCGGAGCGCGCGGACACGGAGCTCTGAGAGAGAGAGAGAGAGAGAGAGAGAGAGAGAGAGAGAGAGAGCGCAGCTTAAAGGGCCAGAGACCTCCCTCACTCACTCCACCACAGGACACACACACACACACACACACACACACATCAATACAGGTATAAGAAAGTGGGCGGGGCTTGGCTGCTTACTTTCAGAACACAGAGTTTAATAAAACGTTGTTTTTAAAGACATTTAACTCTTTATTTGAACGTTAATCTCCCTTTTTTTCTGTTTATTTATTTATTATTTATCTTTTTATAAGTTCTGTCGTTTTATTTATTGCTATTTATTTATTTATTTTAATTACTGAATGGTTAGTTTTAAGTAAAAAATATTATTTATAAAGTTCTGTCGTTTTATATATTGCTATTTATTTATTTATTTTTATTATTGAATGGTTAGTTTTAAGTAAAAAATATTATTTATAACTGTTAGCTTTCTTTTTTCTTATTTTTTCTTTTATTTGTATTTTTTAACTTAATTTTGGGGGTCTGGCGAGCTAAGCCAAGTCTCATTTCTTATATTATTTTACATCATTATTTTTTTTTTGCATTTTATTACTTTATTTATTTGTATTTTTTAATGTATTTATTTACAGTTAATGATTTTTTTGGTAGCAAAATCATTTAAAAGTCCTATTTCTTATGTCCTCCGTTTTTCTTTTCTTTTCCCTGTTTCTTTCTCTTTAATTTGAATAAATTGTGAATGTTTTATTGTTGTTTTCCGTTTTTCTACTTTGTTATTTCCTCGCATTCACCTTTTCGTTTTTTCTTTTCCACACTGACTTATGTGTTTTGTTGTTGTTGTTGTTGTTGTTGTTGTTGTTTTGGCCTTGTTCCAAATAAGTTTACGGTTTTCTTTCTTCTCAAACTTTCTTGTTTTCCTTTCACGCTCCACTGCTCTGCTTGAGATTGATGATGTCATGCTTTCCCAGACAGTTGCTTCACGTGTCACGCCGCCCCCCCCCCTTCTTCACTCACCCCCCCCACCCCCACTCCAAATCACCACTCAGCACAAAAGAACAACTAGGGCATGACCATCGATGAAGAAGCCCAGACACCCCCTCTGCCACCCCCCACCAACCCCCAACCCCCTTTAACACCACTCCATTTTCAGTTAATAGTGGTTGCACAGGCCCATCTGCAGTGTCCAGTGGTGATCACTTGTATCAGACGGATTATTGATCACCACAATAATCCCACTGAAGTGGTGGCCTTCCTCCGAGTGCCTCTTTTCAGTGCCCATCCGTACCTCTTCCCTCCCTCGGCCCTGTCCATAAGGGTGTGATAATAGTATGCTGTATAAGTCTGTAATGACATGGTGCTGAAGTAATTGCAGGTCAGAGCGGTGTGTGCGCATATGAGAGAGTGTGTGTGTGTGTGTGTGTGTGTGTATATATATATATATGTGTGTGTGTGTGTGTGTGTGTGTGTCCATTACTAAGGTGGTGCTGCAGTATGGATAAGCAGGTTTGTTAGGGAAGGCTTTACTCATACTGGGTGACGGAATCCTCTGAAAGCAGCGTGATCCTCCAAACCTCCCACTGAGAAGCACCCAGAGGGCCACACACACACACACACACAAGTGTGTACTAAGGTGTGCGGTGCACTCTACCCTCAATAACTACTCTAATTTATTGATGTCTAATTCCACTCTGTTGGCTCACAAGTGTGCAGAGTAGCCTGAACCCAACACTCCAGTACAACCCATATGGAAATCTGATATATGGCAATATAGAGTTATATAAATAAATGTAGACATACATAGAATTCCCCTTTACCCAACATATATTTGTTACACAAGGAAATATGTGTGACATATATGCCAACTCAAATATGGGTCATATAATATTTTATACATGTCATAACTTATAAAGACATATGTAATTTAATTTAATTCAAGACATATTATTCAGTTAAACTTAGTACAGTAAGCTTTACTGACATGATACACTATTGCCAAAGAAGCAACCATGAACTTATAAGAAGCCATAAAAGAACTCTCTTTAGTTATAATAATAATAATAATAATACTTTAAGGTAATTAAGGTAGCAATAAATATTCTGTATGTATCATATCCAAATATGCATTACATTTATTTATAATGTATATACTGTATATAGTTAGTATATATATAGTATATATAGCATATAGTTTTAATATTTTCCTGCTTGATTATGATAATTGTGCATATATATATATATATATATATATATATATATATATATATATAATATAATATATATATATAATAACAATTCAATGGTACATGGTACAAGTCATTCAGAGTGGGGTTTGTGCTCCATTCCAGAGAACCTTGCCAAATCCGGTCACTATTGTGGACAAATCTAGGGTTAATTGTAATGAATTAATTGAATTAAACAGGGTTAGTACAGGTACAGTACTAGTACAAGGTTTGCCGTATAGTTTTGCAGCAGCATTATATGTTTTTTTGTTGTTGTTGTTTAGCTCCAGGGCTCCCCCTACCGGTAGGGATTGTAATTCACTTTTACTCCACTGCTGTAAATACAAACACCTCTCACCACACCACATCTTTTTAATGTTTTTTTTTTTTAACAGTTCATGCCTCTAAACTAATCGCATGTGCATAAGAGCAACTCTTCCTCAGCGTCACAGGAGCTATCAAGGAGTTTCAGTTGCTGACAGCTGGGCTTTTCACCAAGAATTCGCTTAAGCTTCTAGAGAAACTTACCGAGTCAGATTTTTCACTCTGTCTACAACTGGAAAACTATCCAAACCCACCACTGAAAAAGCATGTGTGGTGTGAATTTTATATGTCGATGATGTGTTGATAGTGGCAAATCAATAAAAATCGGTCTCTTTGGGGACTATTTTGCCAGAAAGCACCCCACATGTATCCCTCCAGCATGGACATAATAAAAAATGTTTTATTCTATCATAAAAAAAAACACGGCCTCAGCAGGAACACTCCAACTTCAGACGTCCTGCTCCATTCACCACCACCACTGTGAACAATTCTGACTTAGCATGTTTCTCTAATTACAATGGTGGTAAATGCAACCAGCGGTCACCTTGTCTATATTGCACATATCACCATTATATTTACTATCCAAACCCCCCACCTATGTGTCCTGTGTTTCATATGTAAAGTTGAAAGGTAAAATAGCTTCGGCTAGAGTGTTAAATCATAGAGCAAACCTTATTGACTCTCCCCTGGCGGCGTCCCGTGCACCCATATGATCTCAAATTCCACAGTGCGACGGTGGCGGCCTACAACTGGTGTCATGTTTTCTTAATAAACAATACAATGCCAATGAGTTTATACATCAGGTTCTAATAGCAGAGGTCACATTTTAGAGGTCTATTTGGGGGGCGTACGAGTCGTAGCAGTCAGAGCAGGGTTCCCTTAAAACAGACTGCTGAGTTGGCAGTGACTGAGGTTGCTTTCTTACAAACCAAACAAACTGACCACTAAACACAGCCACAAAACACATTCATGGCCAGAAATAGTATGTATTGTGAAGTGCATGCATATGTGCTGTATATCATCACTGTCATGCACAAACCTCATGTTTCCAAAATGGCAACTTTACAGGAGACGGCAAAAACCTTCTTAACTTTTAATGGGAGTCCGTTTAAAAATATTTTAATCCAAGTCATTTTGGAGCGTTTCTATTGGTCTGTTCGTCGTGAAATGATGAGGCAATGTGAAGAACAATGGCCAGATTTACATTATGTCTTCTTTTTTTTTTTTAATTAAAATGATTTTTTTTTAAAAGACATAAATAAATAAATAAATAAATAAATAAATAAATGATATATGATTTATATAAATGTGAAATTATAAAAATGTCCCTTATTTGAAAGAAAGCAACATCTACATCTGAAAAATAAAAAACAATAACAACTAAAACACCACTGCAAAAAAAAAATCCAACCCATGTAACGTTTTTTTTTTTTTTTTTTTAACGTTTTTTGTTGTTACCTGAACAAAAACTGGACAATATAGGGTTAATTGTAATTTATTAACTAAATTAATAAAATTTGGAGTCCATCCTACTCAGTAAACAGTGTTCGTTTTTTTTTTTTTGCTCGAGGGCTCCCCCTACTGTTGAGGAGCGTATTTCACTTTTACTCCACTGTTGTAAATACAAATACCTCTCAAGGGTGTATGTGACGCACATGCGTAAAGCAGCTACGCTTCTCCAGCGTCGAAGTGGCTGAAAATTGCTGTTAAAAGGGGTGTGTTACTTGGCCATGGTTACTCCTCTGCTTTGGGTCCTTGGTTTCTTTAAACGTCATTTTTAAGCTTTTTATTTTCAGCACTGCAGCACTGAGCCCTCCTGTGTCCGCGTTTGGCCATTTCTTTCGAAATTTCTTCGAACAGTGTTTATTTATTTATTTATTTATTTTGCTAGCTGGAGACCCATAGGAAAATGCGGTAACTCCTATTTGCGAGCTTTTGAGCTATTTATTTTCTTATGCACCTTGAAAATGGGAAATGGGAGCTGCCCATCAAATTGTAGTGAAAATTTCAGGATGGACTGATCAATGCATGTCCCACTTTTTATGTACCAGGTTAGCATTGTTAGCAATACCAGTTGCATTATGTGGTATTTTGCACATCCACTGGACAGTACTATGTGAGTTAATGAGACACGGGTTAGAGTTAGACCGCCCTGCCGGACAAACCCACCACTCCATGCCTTGGGCAAGACCCCTAACCCCTACATTCTCCAACATGACTCAAATATAACCAGACGAGAGTGTCTGACAAATGCTGGACATGTCATTAGCAGTAAGTGTGCTAAGCTGGCCAATGACATTTATGGCAACGTCTCAGTGGAAGCATATGCTATAGCCCTCACCCACCCAGCTTGACAGCAGCAGGTACGACCCACCTCAGCCCACGGAGGCCTTCGTGAAGCAACATTTAGCAAAGTTATTTGTGAGCGCGATTTTAATTTCCACCAATGCTTAGCACTAGCATCGTCCTAATACCGGCCTCATGTGCCCAGGGCTACATGTTATGAGAAGAAGTCGGCGGTGGAGTGCAGATGATTGAGGCAGTAATCTCCCCCAGCATTGTCCCGGCTTTTCCAGGCTAAAGTGGGGGATAGGCCGAACCCACCCTGGAGAAGAATGCAACAACAACCGCTCAAGTTTAGAGTTACGGTGTTACAAATTAGTGTGTGTCTGTCTCCGTGTGTGTCTCCGTGTGTGTCTCCGTGTGTGTATTCACACAAATGCTCTCTCCCACAAGTCTGCGCCGCTTAGCGAACATGTCTGAGCACCTCTCTCTCACCCGCTCTCTCTCTCTCTCTGTGCTGATGAAGTGTTTGTTTGAGGTGATTACTCTGTATGGGTCATTAGCTTTTAGAGGAGCTTGCTTCTCTCAGCTCAGATCCGGGGGGATTCAGAGTGTCTACGGCTCATTATGAGCACATTGAGTTCAGACACAGCCGCGTACGCGCCAGGTTTATGTGTCAAAGGTAGACGCTTCATTTCCTAAAATGGGAGAGAAAACGGGGGCACATATTTGTAGCTTTAGCTTTATCACTAATGGTATTTACTGAGGCTAGCTTTTGTTTGAGTTGTTTTTTTTTTTTTTTGAGTGAATTGACATTCATTTCCATGGAATTCACCCCAACTGGTGATTTCTCTTCGCCAACTTCCCATGTGAAGCGCGATATCACATCCCTGTCCTGAATTTACCTCCTGAGGGCCCTCAGGCACCAACTGCATTATCTGCTACGCCATAAATCTCGTTATCTAAGGTTAGCCGGCGTGAGCCAGAGTTAGTCTCTACCTGTTAGTTACAATAGCCTGAGGTAACCCTGTTAGCTGAGGTTGGTCTGTGTTAGCCTGGGTTAAGCCTACAAGCCAAAGCTAGCCTGCATTAGCTTGAGTAAAGCCTGTTAGCAAAGGTTAGCATATGTTGACTTGAGTAAAACCTGGTAATTAAGCTTAGCTTGTGTTAGCCTGAGGCGATCTGGTTAGATAAGGTTAAATCGGGTTATCCTGAGTTAAACCTGTTATCTGAGGTTTATCCTGCAATAGTTTGGGATAAACCTGCTAGGTAAATTTAGCTTGTGTTAGCCTGAAGAAACCTGGTTAGGGGAAATTACCATTGCATTATCCCGAGTTAAGCCTGTTAGCTAAGGTTAGCATATGTTGCCTTGAGTAAAAACTGGTAATTAAGGTTAGCTTGTGTTAGCCTGAGGCAACCTGGTTAGATAAGGTTAAATCGGGTTATCCTGAGTTAAACCTGTTATCTGAGGTTTATCCTGCAATAGTTTGGGGGTAATCATGCTAGTTAAATTTAGCTTGTGTAGCCTGAAGAAACCTGGTTCCATTCACAACCACTGTAAAGAACTCAAGACTCTATAGGTTTCTCCACAACGCACCGTTTCACACCAAACCACTCAGAATGACTTTGTTTACATCTCAACCACTGAATTACGTACAATCTTTAAAAAGGTAAGTTCCCCTTTAATCGCCCTACACAGCCCTATTAGCGAACCTTCGCCTGCATTATTTCAACCAAAATTGACGCTTATTTATTTTGTAAGCGTCCATATTAGCTCATAAGGAATATTTACAGTGCACAGTAAACTATTACATGATTCCTTAGGTGCTCATTTGCATTGATCAGAATTCTGATAACGATTAATAAATGATAGATACATCGCACAGACATTTTTCCACTGGCTACACTTCCTCTCCGTCTCTGTTCCAGCTGTCTGCGTGAGTTTTATTATAGCTTTAAGTCCTATCTCTCGCATACTGCACATATTTCTCTAAACCATCCATCTTCCCTATGTGTGTGTGTGTGTGTGTGTCTGTGTGTGTGAATCCAGTAAATATCTCATTGCCGTTGTCAGCCTCATGTCAGCGTGGTGCTGGGTTTGACTGACAGGCCAGCCAGGTCTCTCAGGGCCTCATTAGGGCACCACTCCCCCTGCATATGTGTGTGTGTGTGTCTGTGTGTGTCTGTGTGTGCATGTGCACAAATTGTGAGCTCCTTCTACCATCTGTAGGTGTGTGTTTCCTCTCAAAAAAGAGAATGCTGTGTGTGTGTGTGTGCCTCTGTACAAGAGGGACTGTGGAAATGCACTCCAGCAGGTGTGTGTGTGGAAATTCATACACCTCCTAAACTCGTGTGTATTGTTTCCTCCAACAACAAGAGGCTGAACTCTGGCCCTGCTGTATTTATCACAGGTAATCCAACACCTATTCTTCTCGCCACACGAACAAGAGCATCAGTAACTTCATATTTACTCTGTAGTATTTCCATATTCCCATATTTGCCCCCCCCCCCCTACACACACACACACACCAAATCTGATCAAAGACCTAGATAATCAAGACTATAAAATACACTCTAGGGACACCTGGCATGTGCAGACTATTGCTAGCATGTTTAAAGGCTAATGTCCCAGGATCGGTCTGGACCGATCAGCCATAACATTAGCACCACCACCACCTGAGTAGGCCCCCCTTGTGCCACCACAGCAAATCTGACCATTTGAGGTATGGACTCCACAAGTCCTCTGAAGGTGTCTTGGTGGTATCTGGCACCAAGACCAACGTTAGTAGCAGATCCTTTTGTTAAGTCCTGTAAGTTGAACCTCAATGAGCCTTGGGCGCCCATGTCTCTGACCACTATATACCGGGAACACCCAACCAACAAGGCCTGTCTGATGTTCTGACCAAGTCGTCTTTAGCCATCACAGGTCGGTTCTTCTTGCTAGAGTGGCTCAGATTCTTACACTTGCCTCTGTTTCCTGCTTTAACACCTTCATCACCTTCAAAATCTGACTGTTCATGTGCTGCCGGATTTATGTATCTCACCCCTCGACAGATAGATGCCACTGTAGATGAAGATGATCAGTGTTTTTGACTTTATGTGTCAGTGGTACTAATGTTATGGCTGACTATTTCATTGTGTGTGGAAATAAATGCTCAAATTCTTAAGTTTGGAAACGTTAACGTAAATCGTAAACTCTTCAAATTAACCATCAGCATAATTAGGAGCCAACAGAGGAGTTTCACCAGAGCTAACGTCATTCCAGGTCTTCAGCAGTGCAGCATGCTTCCACCCTAAAGGTTGTGTGTGTGTGTGTGTGTGTGTGTGTGTGATGGATTAGCATTCCAGGAATGTCTAAAAAATACATTCGTAAGTGATTCCCAAATAATCCATCCATCAGTTTTTGAAATGTTGAACCAGGTCACTTGCTACGGTGACTGACAGCACCGAGGTCTTTCGCAATTACATATTTTGGGGCACTTTAGGAATGAAAGATCCTTCGTGTAGAAGAAACGTTGCCCACAATACCACAAGGCAATGTTTTCCAGCTAGCGTAAACGAAAATAGTTCGGAAAGTATCGAGAAAAAATGTGTAACGTGTCAATTATTTCAGCATACAGTATTCTATAAATGGACTGAGCGCTGGAATACACATCCAGCTACGGCTGTTCCAACATGTACAGTGTCTGGGTTGTTGAGATACTATGCTGATTATCTGCACTCCGACTCCAATTCAGAGGGGGATCTTCAGGGCCTTCTAGGCCTTCAAAGAAGGCTTAATGATTTCTGGGAATTAAACAAGACATGTCTGTATTTTTTACTTCATTTTTATTCAGTGGAATAATGATTGTTTTTACACTCTTTTGGGCTGGTTTCCTGGACAGGGATTAAGCCAAGTCATGGGCTGTATTTTCTTCCCATTAAAATTTTCCCTTGACAGTGCTGTGTCGTCCAGGTCAAGGCCTAATTTTGGTCCAGGAAACTGGACATACGTTATTTCATACGTCTTATTAAGTTGTGGTTGCCATTTGGCAAATGCAAAACGGAAAATTGTCCAATCAGGACGCTTAGTTGGGACTAGGGCTGGCCTGGGAACAATATGTCCTGGCCTGGACTTTTGTCTAGATCAATCCACCATGATTAGGGCGAGTCCACAGAGCAGACTCTCGGTTTATCTCTTCTGCACTTTAGTCAGTTGATTGGTGATTAGTCAATGGCCTCACACTGAACATACAGTTCTCTCTTTCTTGCTGGTAATGTACTGGTCCCTCCAATGGCCAGTCATCCCTGGTTGGGCCTTCACTGGTAAAATCCAAGGACTGGCTGTTCGCCATGATCGGATGGGATTTCACTCATTCCACATTAAAGGCCAGTTGTAAACACCCCTTCCAAGACACATTGTGATCAGATTAGGATTGGATCACTGGAACCACATTCGGAGGTGGTCAGAGCTGGATCTCGCAACGTGTAAACGCTGTGATTGGATTCCGTCAGACAAGCGGAAATACGTCTTTTGAAAATAATATTAATACGAGTAATAATTACTGTGGATCTTGGCTTTATACTCTTTCTCAATCTCTTATTTCCTGATAAATGAGAGCAGTATCAGAGTTCTTTCCCTTGCAGTTTAAATAGCCCGTCGCATTTACTGGTAGAGCTGTCTGAACACCTTCATCACCTTCAAGAACTGACCGTTCATGTGCTGCCAGATATACGTACCTCTCCCCTCGACAGACAGAGGCCACTGTGGATGAAAACGATCCGTAATTGTCACTTTATGTGTCAGTGGTACTAATGTTATGGCTGAATGGTGAGTTCCAAGCTAACAATTTAATAGTATAGAACATTTTCTGAATTTCATGACATTTGTTGCTTAGAACATTTAATCTGTCCTGTTCTCTGGACGTTCCTAGAACATAGAATATATTTTATTGTAAAATAAGAAACCCCCACTATTCCTTTGGGCTTCCTTTCCCGGAGCAGGACAGTTTTGGTGTCGGTGTGGTGGATCTGATCCGGTCGCACTGGAGAAGCATTTTAATACTAATGTAGACACAATCCGGTCAAAGTAGGTCCAGATACTATCCGGATACAAACTGCAAGTTAATACCAGGTGTAAACAGACCTGTCTAGTTGATTACACTCAGACTCCGCCTTCACAGTTGTAAAGAAGGACCCTTGGATATACTCAATTCGGAGCATCAACCTTTCAGCAAGATGTTAATCCATTGAAGTGGGCAGGCATTTTCTCTAATGGACAGTGAGGATTATGTGAAAAGAATGGCTAGTAGGGCTATTAGTGTCTGAGCAGTTCATTGCTCCGCCACTTTGGCCCAGAGGTTGGGAGTTTGAATTCCTAACAACGATGCTTTGCCATCGGCAGCCGAAGTCTGGGAGAGCACAATTGGCTGTGCTCTCTCTCCATCATTACTCTTAAAGCAGGTGTGTTTGAGCTGGGGACCTGGCAGAAATGGCGCATTGGTGGCAATTCGACATGTCGATTTCGACCAAACATTTGTTCGTTCATGCTCTGGCCTCTTGAAGTTTTTATTCTAACTTAGAACTAACACTAATTATCTCCTCAGAAACATCTCCTCAATACTGAAGACCCCGTGCTTAAGCGAATTACCTGAAGGGTCTCTGACTTTAGCAGAACACTGTAGTAAACAGTAGTTATTTCTTTCTATTTTCCAGCAGTTTGTCCACATAAGGAGCTGTAAATATAATCAGGGTTCGGACACTGCATAAACTGCATGAATACTGCATAATCACACACACACACACACACACACACTCATATTTGCATGGCTATTCTGTATCCATTCCCTTCTGGTATCATTACCTGCGCACATTCATGTGCACACACACACACACACACACACACACACACACACAGACAGACTCACACACAAAGACATGGTTCTCACACACTCATGCTTATGTATTATTTGCCTGATCCCATGTTCCAATTCTCCCTCAGGAGCTCACTCATTCACCAGACTTCGCTTTTTAATTTATGAAAGTCCTGGTTTTTCCCTCACACTGAAGTATGTGTGTGTGTGTGCGCTCGAGCTTGTGTGTGTGTGTGTGTGTTCGCCTGCGTCATTGCCAGACACATGCAGGTGGAAGCTAAATATTGGGCTTGTGTGAAATGACACCCTGGTGCTACAGTTCACCCAGGCTGTTCGCGGCTCCGCAAATGGCAGGATTTCGCCTTGAGAACAAGACCGGCTCGCCAAGTCAGCGCCGGGTTTGGCCATTATCAGCATTTGTAGAAACAACAATCAGAAAGGAATGTTTTGCAGGGCACCTGCTGAATTATTGATGTGCCAATAATAAAGGGAATACATTACCAACAACAGGCCTTAAGCAGGGGTACGTGCTTGGGTGCTTGGGCCCCTTAAAATTGCTATTTTTAATTCCTATACGTTTCTATGGCCTACCTTGACTTTCTGGCTACCTGTATTTTGCCTTTGTCTGCTTTCTTCTCATATGTCACTCACACTTTGTCTTGGTCTCTCGCTCGTTCTCTTTCTCACCCTCTCGATGTGTGTGTGTGTGTGTGTGTGTGTGTGTGTGTGTGTGTGTGCACTCACACGATGGTCAGTGTAGCCTGAGGGATGATCCAGCAGTGGCCAGCAAATGTATTCACAAAGGTCTGTCCCAGCAGCTGCCTTGCTTTGAAGTTGCTCACACTCAGAGTGTGTGTGTGTGTGTGAGTTTGTGTGTGTGTGTATGTAAATGTCTTGTTTTTTTATATATATATATATATATATATATACAAATAAATACTTATATACATATATTTTGTCACACACACAAACCTTGTATCTACAAAACAGCAAAATCCTTCTTAACTTTTAAAGGAAAGGAAATGGAGAAATATTGTGAAATATTTTATTCCGAGTCATTTTGGAGCATTTCTATTGGTCCATTCATCATGAAATTCTGCTGAATTGTAAAGAACAGCTGTCAGAGTTACATTATGTCAAAAAGTGAAAAACACTCAACACAAACAGTAGCCTAAAGAAGTTTCGGTCCCCTGTGATGATAATCACCTCACCTCATCCCCAACTCTCCAACTCATCCCAAAGGTTTTGGATGGAGCACCATCACCATCGTTCCAGAGAACACAGTTCTTCCACTGCTCCACAGCTCAATTCTGGGGGGTTTGTACCCCTCTAGCCCACTCCTGGCATTAGGCAGCATGGTTACAATGGGTTCATATTGATCTGCTCCAAAGTAGAGTCCTATTCTATTGGCAGTCCTTCTCAACAGGGACTAGACAAGCTGTGTGTCAGCAACATCAGCGTCAGCAACCGGTGCAGATTAAAGTAGCTGAATGCGTTCATTAGAAGGGATGTCCACAAACATTTGGACATATAGTAGTGTATGTATGACCCCAGGTCCTGACATGGTATAAAAACAAGCCTGCATGTGTGTGTGTGTGTGTTTTGCGTGAGCAGATCCCTGTGCATTTCTGCATTGGAGAATCCAAGGTCTTTCTTTTATGTGTTGCCAGCCTGAGCTGATCTAGGTCTGCTCATCAAAGTTGTGTTTAATTCAGTCTTAATGAGGGCCTCTCGTCTGTGCCCTGCCCCGCTGCTTACTGTGCATCTCCAACTACCGCTCACATGCAGCTCATGGCTCTGTATGTGTGTGTGTGTGTGTGTGTGTGTGTAGCTTAAATTTGGAATAAAGTAAACACTTCAGCACAGAGCATCAAGATCTACGTCCATCTTCTAGATTCACATGAACAGCACATTTACTACCAGTTCAGTCACAAAGGTCTGGACATGGTCTTAAGAACAAAGGGGCTTCAAAGGGTTCTCTAAGTGATGCGAGAACCACGTTTGGCTTCATAAAGAACCATGTTTAGATAGAAACGTACGATATGTGTGTGAAGAAGACACTGAGGCCTGAGGATCACAAGCTCGAATCCCATCAGCAGCCACAATTGCCATCAGCAGCCACACCAAGCAGCAGGTCCTTTAAGTTACTGAGGTCAGGATGCTGGACGATCCCCAGCCCACCTTATCCATGGATCTCTGAAGCTGTCCTCCCATCCCCACATTCCTGTAAGGGCTCCGTGAGCATCGACAAGCCTTGGGCACCCATGACCCTAACCTTGTCTGCAGATAGTCAGTGATTTTCACTTCACCTGTTAATGGTACTAATGTTATGGCTGTGTATATCAGTGTATATAATAGGTCCTATTTTAGTCTTCAGATTTTGAATAAATCCCAGAAATGAATCATTGAATCACACGTTGGGTTCACTGAAGGTCAGAGACGACCGCTAGAAGTGCCTATCACTAAAAGGCCCACCAAGTTTACAACTGCACCCTGCCGGATGAACCTTAACGTCCAGGAGGCAGAAGAGTGACCACTGAGCCAGCCTCAGTACACTTTCAAGCTCATCTGACATCTACTCAACATCTTGAGACACACAGGACCCGGTCCAGGATGAGTCATCCACATGCTACAGTTAGCGGCCTTGCTTGCCGGCCGCTGGTCCGCACCTGTGTGCCGTTCCTCTCTCCCTTAGGGCCGCGGTGGGTGGGGGACCAGCCTGCGATGGTGTATTTCATTAAATAACATCACACACCCTTTGGACTCTAAGTAAAGCCTTCTGCGCTCATTGACAGCATGGGCGTGTGGGCTTTAAAACGCTAGGAGTGTGCCATATTGGGTGACGGCTTTTACGAGCCAGAGGGTGTAATAGAAAGCAGCAATCTGAGAAGCAAACAAAAGGGCACTGTGTTTCAATTCTCACATTTCTGCCTCGCCCTGTCCTCACCGTTAGCCTAGCGCTGATTTAGCGACGCAACAACGAGGACTTTTCCACTGACTGGAACATTTAAACATGTCCGAAGCGATACACACTCACTGACACTCACACACACCGTCTGTAGTGTGAGGACTGCTAGGATGTTGCCATTTCCTCCACATTAAACGAGCAACAAAGAGCGTATTAGCAGCAGGCTACCTCTCCCAGCTTTCTTCCCACGCTTTCTTCTTTCTAACCGAAAATGGCTGCTGAGAACGCGGGCTGCTTTTAACCCAATTATTCTCCGGATCTTCAAAGCGTACCGAATGCTCTTCACCACAACGTGCGGGCCACTTCAACGAAACATGCTCTTGCTTTCCAAATGGACAGAAAGAGGATCGAGCTGCCATGTAGGAGGGATGCTAATGCACTTGTTTTCTTCGAACCTCAGGCTCTCTTCTACCCTTAGTCTTCCTCTCCTGTCCTCTGTGTTTCTCATTATCAACATCCGCCCGATCTGACTCCAAATAGAAACGCTGGACGTTCAGGTGGACGCTGGTTCAGGCCATTAAAAGGTCATCGGTGAGGTGTTAAACAAGATGCTAAAGCTAATCTCACTAGCAATACGCTCCCATATTAGTCAATGTAGCCTTTCACACTGGGCGCACACATCACATGGCGCGGCAGCATTAGCGCATGTGTGAAGCGCTAAATTACGCTAGCGGAAAATACGCCTTAGCAGTTTCCAGGTATTCTTACTAAATAAACCATCTAAACCAATAAACACTTATATCTTAAGCTGTTGGTGCTGAAAGTAAGTATCTATTTACACGATATGGACAAAAGTATTGGGACACCTGCTTATTTATTGTTTCCAATTTAAGGATTCTTTACACTCGCATTCTCTGCTGGACCTTTGCCATCAACCTGCCAAGATCAGATCCAACCCAAAGCACCAAAAAACCTCGAAGAATCTTCTCATCCGGCTGATGGGAAGGACTAAGACACACTTGACAAAAATATTGGGACAGCTGCTCATTCATCCTTTCTTCTGAAATCAAGGGTATTAAAAAAAAGAGTTTATCCTGCTTAGGTTGGAGTAACTGTCTCTACTGTCCAGGGAAGAAGGCTTTCTACCACATTTTAGAGAATTGCTGTGACGATTTGATTGCATTTAGCGGCCAAAAGTACTGGATGGAGCCCCAACCGTCATTCCAGTGAACACTGGAGTTCCACTGCTCCACAGCTCAATGCTCTAGCCCACGCCTGGCCTTAGGCAGCATGGTGTCAATAGGTTCCTGTTCCTCTGCTCCAGAGAGTCCTATTCTATAGGCGGAACTTATCTACAGGGACTAGACACACATCTTTAGGGACTGTGTAGGACAATGCACAACACCCCAGACTAGTCAGATGTTGGTGTTTATGTCATGTTCATGGCTCTCGGGCTCCTCAGTTCACTGCCAGCTCTGACACCTTGTTCTGAAATTCCCAACCGTTGTCTTGTGCTTCCAAAAACACCCTATCCGCAAAATCTTTAATAAACTGTGTTTGTTTTGCTCAGAAAAGCCCTAACAGTCATGCTGAGAAGGAGGTGATGGGTGGGGTGAGGAGAGGATGAGTGCTGACCTGACTGTTGGATCTCACCGGAGCATAAAATCATATAAACAAACAGGGAGCACCGTGTTAGAGCACATACTCACTAGAAGTAACACGTACCTGCTTCCAGAGCCCATACTGATCTAGAACTCTCAAATCAACCCTGGTAAACCCTCAGAGACCCTCTGCTGCAGCTTTAACCGCTGTTTAAAGCATGCTATTTAGGCCTAACTGTCACTAAACTACATATCCCAGCAGCCCACGTTCTAAACTGTATCATTAGCATCATTGCCTCCTACTGACTCCTTCGCTCTGTGTTTTGGAGCAAGTTTGGATGAATAAAATATCAACATGCCTTTTAAAGTTGAGGCAGTCTTTTATGACTTGAATGCAACTAAAGGATTCAGGATTTTAGCACTTATTACAGACTGTGGCTCCAACTCCAGTCCTCCTTTCTCCATCCTCCTCCTTCCTCTTCCTCTGGGCATTTAAAAGGGCCTCTATCACGGAAAACTGAGATTTTCCTTGCTTTATTGAAATGAAGTAGTTTGTAATATGTAAATAATATACAAATATCAAATAATAATGATAAAATATACAATTTCAAAAGGTACCATCCACACTTTGAAATGAATCAGCCTACCCCTGTATAGCTCCGCCCACTCACACTGCAGTTTCCAGGAGTGTCTGAGGACTGAGTGCTTTTTGAAAGAGACACAATACATGAGCACTAACCACTGAGACACCAGGAGCTGAGCCAACTGGAGTCAAACCCAGGGTTCTGTTCAGGCCCAAGAAGAAGACTAGGTTTAGGTTTTTCTGTTGAGGATAGCAGGATAACAGGTAATGTTAGGGTTAGGATTTGAACCACGGTTCTGTTTAGGGATGCACCGATCCAATATTAGGATTGGATATCGGTCCCAAAATTAACAAAACTAGCTGGATCGGGTATTGGATAATTAGGCAGACCCATTAAACCAATCCTGCACTAAATGTGCAAATAAATAAATTACAAATGACAATTTAGTACATTTATATCTATGTGTTAATTTGTTAAGTATTTTTTTTACAAAATTAGTAAAGTAATGTTTAAGTCAATCCTGATGCCTTAAGTCTCTCCCACATGGTGATGTATATGGTTTATACGACAATGGTCTCTGACTGATATCGGACTGGTATCGGGTACCGACTGATATGCAAAGTTAATGTATCGGTATCAGTATCAGAAAAAAGCCAGATCAGTGCATCCCTGGTTCTGTTTAGGCCCAAGAAAAAGATTAGGTTTAGGTTTTTCTGTTGAGGATAAGGTAATGTTAGGGTTAGGCTCAGGGTGAGGGTTAGGATTAGAGTCAGGGTTCTGTTTAGGCCCAAGGAGAAGATTAGGTTTAGGTTTTTCTGTTGAGGATAGGGTAATGTTAGGGTTAGGCCCAGGGTGAGGGTTAGGATTAGAGCCAGGGTTCTGTTTAGGCCCAAGGAGAAGATTAGGTTTAGGTTTTTCTGTTGAGGATAGGGTAATGTTAGGGTTAGGCCCAGGGTGAGGGTTAGGATTAGAGCCAGGGTTCTGTTTAGGCCCAAGGAGAAGATTAGGTTTAGGTTTTTCTGTTGAGGATAGGGTAATGTTAGGGTTAGGCCCAGGGTGAGGGTTAGGATTAGAGCCAGGGTTCTGTTTAGGCCCAAGGAGAAGATTGGGTTTAGGTTTTTCTGTTTAGGATAAGGTAATGTTAGGGTTAGGCTCAGGGTGAGGGTTAGGATTAGAGTCATGGTTCTGTTTAGGCCCAAGGAGAAGATTAGGTTTAGGTTTTTCTGTTGAGGATAAGGTAATGTTAGGGTTAGGCTCAGGGTGAGGGTTAGGATTAGAGTCATGGTTCTGTTTAGGCCCAAGGAGAAGATTAGGTTTAGGTTTTTCTGTTGAGGATAAGGTAATGTTAGGGTTAGGCTCAGGGTGAGGGTTAGGATTAGAGCCAGGGTTCTGTTTAGGCCCAAGGAGAAGATTAGGTTTAGGTTTTTCTGTTGAGGATAAGGTAATGTTAGGGTTAGGCCCAGGGTGAGGGTTAGGATTAGAGTCAGCGTTTGTTAGGACCAGAGGGAAGATTAGGTCCAGACACTAATGATGGTTCTACCGTAGAAAGAAAAACACGCTCTAACTGAACCAGAGGGAAAAGCTCTCGCTCCTCCAATCCATGGCTTTTTCCCTGCCGTCGTTTTGGGCACAGAGTTGAAGAATAAACAAGGCCTCTGTTCATACACTGCAACAGCACGCTGATCTGCACCGAGATAGTTCCACAGACCCTACCTCACCCCTGCCAACCTCAGCGTTTCTCAACAGGTCACATCCGCTGCTGTGCTACGTTTTTGGCATTTCGGGGCAGGGTTTAGTTGGGTGTGTCAGTGTGTGTGTTTGATTTCTCAGTGTGATAGAGCCTCAGAAAGGTCGTACACCTGCCCCCTAGGTCAACACCGTCCTGTGGAGTGACTGCTGTCAATCATGGCCCATTTGTGGAGCAGCTTTGCTTTACTCAGCTGCCTTGTTCACACATGCACACACACACATGCTGACCTCTGACCTCACAAAGATTCAATTCACTTATGTTTCCTTTGATTTCTCTCTGAAACGATTCAGCGAGAGTCGATTTGACTGAATCATTTCGGTTCAAGAACGGATAGTTACTGATTAATTACTACGTACAGAAGTACACTTTATTTTTCAGTGCAGATTCCATCACATTACACAGAACAGACCGTACTAGTAGGTACCTGGTAGGGTGTGTGTGGGATGATGATTAGGAAATAGGTAGTTGCTATGTAATTGCTATGTACAACAGTACACTTTGTTTTACCGTCCAGTTGCCACAGCATTACAGAGAACTTACCGTAAACATACCTGTTAATTTTGAATTAATTACTTTACTGGAAAAAAGCACTTAAAATATAAACCACAGAATTCAACCCTGTATTATTTTAATCTCTTTCTTGGTGGCTGTAATGTAGCACGGTTGTGAAACATGTAAAGAACTTGCAGCGAGAGCTAGTCAGGCTAAAGTACGGCCTCCACACGGTGGGGTTAGTTTTAACACAGTGTTACAGCTAAACCTCCCCAGAGTCACAATGGGAGAAGTTCATATTCCTTTATAGCAATTAAAGCATTTATTGTTATTATTTGTTTTTAATATTTGTAAATAATCTGAGTCATCAGAAACTACTAAAAAGAGAAAAATGACAAATACTAAGTTGTCATGTAAATAAACTATATTTCACATTCTGATATTAGCTTTTCTATGTGTGGTACCAAATTTAAAAAATCATATTTATTTAGCTTCAGATATTTGTATGCATTTAGGTTACAAAACGTATCTGGATTAATCAACACAGAACCGTAACCCTTCCTGTTCATTTTCAATTAATTACTTCACAGGAAAAAAAGTATTTATTAAATACTCAATTATAGGTATCCTACAATAGTTGCACTCGTATGTCACCTGTACATACCTGCTGTTTTCTACCAAGTATCCCTGTAGAGAAGTATGATGAATAGAATAGGACTCTCTAGAGCAGATAAACATTTAACCTACTGGCACCATGTTGCCTAATGCCAGGTGCTTACCATACAGGTTTTCATTACAGCCTAATACTATGTGCTTACCATATAGGTGTGGGCTAGAGGGGTATAAAGCCCCCCAGCATTGAGCTGTGGAACAGTAAAAGAATGATGGTTGGTTCTCCATCCAGTACTTTTGGGATGAGCTGGGAATATGAGCATGAGGCGGGTTGGTGATCATCATCATCCAGCATCCTGACCTCACTAACGCTCTTATCGCTGAATGCAATCAAATTCTCACAGAAATTCTCCCCCAAAATCCAGTAGAAAGCCTCCTTCCCTGGACAGTAGAGATAGTTACTCCAGCAAAGGCAGGATCATCTCTTTTTTAATACCCTTGATTTCAGCAGAAACAATGACTGAGCAGGTGTCCAAATACTTTTGTCCATAGAGTATAGTAAATTACGCACCAAATATTTAGTTGTAAGTACTTTTCAGTTGAAGTTACTTATTTATCAAATTACTTATGTGAAATACTATGTACCGTAAAATAAAGTGCTACACCAAATGATCATTATTATCATTATTAGAATCATCACTCTCCTCGGATCCATGCATCAACATGCACCATTGCATTTTTACACCCCTAACACTAACACACCGACCGCAGGTCGTATCGGTCAGGCCCAATAATATGGCCTCTTCCTGTCTGTGTGGTCTTCAGATTAACTCCACGTCGAGCCTCTTTCAGGCTGGGCTTAGCCTCTCCTCATCCCTCTATTCATGCCTCTCTTCTTTCTCTCTGCTTGGCCATTCCAGGATGCGTTTGGCTGTCTGGTTTACACATTGCGCAGAGAAGCCCCCCGGGGGCAGTTTCGGGCTTGTAAGGGGGGGTGGGGTCACAGAGGTCAGGGAGATGCAGTCAGTGGATTTCCTCAAACTGGCCTTGGGAAACGCTACGCTAGCAAGACCCTTCAGACCGTTCCCATACAGCTCCCTCCTGTCTGTCTCTCTATCGCTGTCTCTTTCTGCCAGCATGTCTGTATGAATAGAAAGCAACAGTTTCAAAGATGAAACAAACAAAATTGACCTCAAATGCAGTTGATCAGCCAAGGCCTGTTTGGATCAAAGTTTGGATCTTTAATTTTGCACTGGAGCTACGAGGCTAATGCGGCTAAGCAGTGAAAGCTAACAGCAACAGAATTAGTTTTGTACCTGAAGCACAAACTAACTTGGCGGCAAATATAATATGGATAGATTATAAAGTTAAAAAGGGTCGAGAAGAAGAAGGTTTGTGAATTTTCCAGCAGTTAGGAAAATCCTATATTATTTGGCTGTAATGCAGAACCATTTTGAAGCATGTAAACAACTCACAACAAAAGCTAGCTAGCTTATTATTCCAAATAATCCTCTCCAGAACTTTGAAAACATGACATTTTTAAAATTCCCTCACTAAAATAAAAAATATATATATAATTTATAACATTAAGACAATATTTATGTACGGCACGATCCGAGATGTCATGTAAATAAAATACATTTAGCATCCTAATATAAGCTCTACTACTTATGGTAAAATAAAGTAAATAAATGAATTAAAAAGTTATTTTTTATTCATAAAAATAGTTAATTAGATTCAGATATGTTTATGGTTAGCATTGATTGATCAGCCTATTAGCGACTTAGCTAGCCTGTCCGTCTCTCACGGTTGACCTACAGTGTTTGCTAAGTTGCATTATCTTAGCACAGCTTGTTATTATTAATCTGCATTACCCATCTTTTTATTTTTCTGTGTTTAAAAGCACTTGCCACTGTATATTAAAGGTGCTTAAAATAAACTTGTTGATTTTTTTTTACATGTAGAACAATTATTAGTCTTCTAGTGTATAATTAAAACTGTAGCTAGCCTTTCTTTGGCCTACTGTTTAGCTGGCCAGCCTTGTAGCTAGCCTTGGCTGGCTGACTTGATTGCTGACGGACTATATTCAAAATAACGGTTGAATTTGTGCTTGATTGATTTCTTGAGTTGCTAACCTTCCTTTAGCCTGCATGTTAGATTAGTCTACGCTAGACTTGTAGCTAACCTGGAAGCAAACCTGTGGGCTGATTTGATTTTGGGACGGACTGTATTTAAAGTAAGGGGTTGGAATCTGAACTTGTTAAGCCGAGCTGCATGTTTTAAGCTAAGGTATTATTCTCTCTCTCTCTCTCACACACACACACACACACACTCTCTCTCTCTTTCAGTCTGTGTTACGGTATATCCTTCCAGACGCAGTACAGACAGACCCTCCCAGTGAAGCAGTGGGTCTGGAAGCCATCAGTTTTATGCGACGCCGTGTTCAACGTCAGGCCCGTAAAATCACAACACGACCTTTTTCAGGCATGGGCCCACCGAGCAGCTGACTGCGAGGGGAATGGGAGGGCTGTTTTCTCTCCTCTCTCTCTCTCTCTATGCTCTGGAACATACTAATAGGAACAGGAAAAAAACATTCTCGCGGGCCGACCGCTGATGATATCAGTGGGGTTATTTTTAAATGAGAGAATAAAGCGCTTTGTGTGAGAAATACATCCCTGGCTGGGTCTCTGCACGGTGTGGAATTACACCAAAGCTCGACCTGACAGTGCCTTGGCACACAAGCCGATGAACCGTGCTAGTTATGTTTATCTGTTCGACTGGGCGGGGAGGGAGAAAAACAGGCCGCTGTCGCGAAGAAAGTGCGGATTTGTAGTGCGGAGGCCGTGTTGGTGTGTACAGAAGAAATGGTAATTACTCCGCTTTGTGTTTTTGTCTTCAGTAAACAGCTATGATTCAGCCGAGGCAAGGGGAGATTTCAGATAATACCTGTTTGGCGAACATGGTTAAGTGCACACACACACACTCACACACACACACACACATAGAAAAATAAAGCACGCACACTCAAGTCAATTCCAGCTTCACCTGTACCTGCTTGCCTGGGCCCACTCCCACTTTAGCAGTCACACACTCCCTCACTCACTCACTCACTCAACCACACACACACACACACACCAGTGACACTGATGCAGTAGATGAACATGTCGATCCTGTCGCCCCACATTCTAACGCCAGACTTTAGCTTCACCAACCATCGCCAAACAATGAAGCTTTCTGAGGCTCCAGCAAGCTGCCGTGGATCTCCGTATCACGTTTCTGAGCACGTGTATGAAGTTACACCTAAATGTTTGCATCTTCCAACATGTTTGTTTCAACATGATACGCCGGACTAGGAAAGGACAAAATGACAAAGGGTCGGGACTCTAGTCAGACTCGAGATTCACATGCTGACTGACTCGAGTTGAGGCAAAAATGAATAAAACTGAATTTAGCTTGAATGAGTTTCTTCTCTACTGTCCAGAAAAGGCACTCCGCTAGCTTTTGAATCATTGCTGTGAGGATTTGACTGCATTTGGCCATAAGAGCATTCGTGAGTGAGGTCAGGATGTTGGGCGATCAACACCCCTCCTCAACTCATCCCGAACGTAATGGATGGAGCACCAACCATCATTCCAGAGAATACAGTTCCACTATGTTCCACTATGGGCTTTATACTCCTGTCTGCTCCAGACGGTCCTATTCTATTGGCAATTCTTCTGCGCTGAGATCTACCATGAATTGCCATAGCTAAAAATTGTGAAGCTTCAGTTAGTCCTAACACTGGCTGTCAGAATGTGGGCAGTCTCTAAAGGCCTGAAACCTTTTACTGAAATGATCTCTAAAGTCTTTTGGAAAACCTACTGACGTCAGGCCTTGTTGGTGGATTTCAAGTCAAGTCAAGTCGAGTCAGATTTATTTGTATAGCTTTTTACAAATGTTGTCGTCACAAAGCAGCTTTACATAATTAGTAATTAATAAAAGACAGAGACAAAAAAGAAATAACATAAGACATGAAGGCTCAAAGACCCCCAGTGAGCAGCCAATGGCGACAGTGGCAAGGAGAACCTCCCTCAGAGCTGGAGGAAGAAACCTTGGGAGGAACCAAGACTCACAAGGGGGACCCGACCCATCCTCCTTTGGTCAGAACTATTTAAACATTAATGATAAAACTGACCAAACCAGATACAACAGTTAATAATGGTGATATTGATTAATTTCACACTAGTAGTGATATAATAATGGTGATATTAATTAATTTCACATGTCTGAAATCTCTATGAAGTCCCTACTGTTGATATTAAGCTTCAGCTGGTTCATGAACGTGATTCGGGAAGACCTGATAATATCAACAGGCCTTTCAGAAAAGACATATTTACATTTACATATTTTCAGGCCTGGCTGCAGTGTGGAAAAATATCAAGCATAAAAAAAAATCTAAAGTTATGACGGCGTCCTTTTTTTATTCAACTTATTGTATTTAGTGTTGCTAGAGTCAGCGAGAGTTTATGAGCTGTACTTTGCATTAGGTGAATAATATAGCACTAATAATATTATTAGTGCTGTCAACAATAACAGACGATTAATCTGCAAACTTTAACGTAAACCTTTTTTAATGCAAATTAATCATCTTATACCAACTCTGGCCCCGACCTCCTCCCGTAGGTCTCTCTCTGTACAGAGGCTAGTGGCATATTAGCGCTTTTATTAGCGATGTAAACACAAAGCGTCGCTAATGTTGAGCTCAGAGGGTAGATTACACTTTATTTCTGCTGAAATATGGATTAAATCTCATTACTACACATCTGCTCATCGCTTAGCTCTTAGCTTAATCCAGCCCAATGACTGATCCTCCATTTATCTCTTAGAAAGTTGCTGAAGCTTTTTCTCGATTAAAGCTTCTGAGTTCGAGCTTCGTCGTGTTCGAGGCTGAAATTCTCTAAACTGCACTGAGAGATTATAAGAACAATAAACAGACAGTTTATTAGGCACACTATGTTTTATGTTCTCCCACCCGAAGATTCAAGGATGTGCAGCTAGCATTTTTAATCATGATTAATCATCAGAATTAATCACAGAATATTGCTGTGATTAACGAGAGATTGACACCACTGATATATATGTATATACATATATAATGGGTTTAGTGTGTTGCCATTGGCAAACTGACTCCCCATTGGCTCCTGGCACCATCTGTTTGCATACTGAACATGCCTTTACCCTCTGACTCACCGTGAGGGTGTAGTCGTTTCCCCGACGCTACATTCTCGTAGGCATTCAGCTGTATGCTACATAATGGTTGACTGCCGGGCCTCAGTGTTGCAGACTGTAAGAGTTTTTGTGTAAAATTTATGTTCAAATTCAGCATTATATCCAGGACAATGTTTTTTCAGAATTGGTGTTTTTATTAACTATGATTAATAATTTGTTTCCTGGACAGGGATTTAGCCTAGTCCAGGCTCAATGGAGAATTTCTATTCAGAGTGTAGTCCAGGACTAGGCTTAATCCCTGCCCGAGAAACCAACCCTGAAAGTTTTATATAATCTTGGCTTGAAAGAGTAAAGTTGAGACTTAAACTTTTAACCTAAATAAGTAAACTGAAGCCAATAATTGCAACAAGTGAACAAAACTCATGTTACAACTTTCACTATACAGTCCAATCAGCTTGTAGAGGGGTGTCTGAAGCCAAGCTAGACTTAAAGCCATGAGTTATGAAGTAAATAGTAATAGTTGAATGTTAACAATGTCTGCATTAAGTCATTCTACCAGCCTCAGCTGGTCCTGAAACACGATTTTAACAATGTCAGGATGTTCTGAATCAGGAAGGTCTTCATGTAGCAACGAATGTATGCTGAAAACATGTTTCCTCTTAGCGTTGTTGGCTTATTTCATAAAGAAGCTTGCACTGAAGTCTGCATTAAGCCTAAAACTAAAGTTTTAGTTGGTCACTAAACTCAGAAGACGCAGAAACATTGAACGTTCTCCTGAAAACATCGACAGGCCTTTAAAACGCATTGTGGAATTTATATGGTATCACTTACTTGTTGATTTGTTTAATCTCTGAGATCAGTCTCTGAGATTAATCTCTGAACTTCAGTTGGTCCCTAGACCTGATTTCGACAGTGGGAGTACATTTAGATTCAGGAAGACCAGCATGGAGCAACGATGTTCTACTAGATAAATAAACCAACAGGCCTTTCAGAAAACCTTTTACTTCAGGTTTATTTACTTGTTGGCTTATTTGATAGAGACCCTTTTCAGAGTCTTCAATAAGTCCACCGACTTCACTAATGAGTAAATTGTTCAAGTGGCATCCAAGTGAGACCTCCAGGGGTCCATAATGGGTAGCCTGGGGGTACACTTTGATATGAGGAAGAAGAAACAAGCTGTTGTTCCAAGTGGTTTCCTTAGGCTCTTTATATAGTATTGTTGATTGTTACTGTGGGGTTTATAGATGGTAGATGTGGTATCCCAGGCATCTAGCAGAGCGATTTACAAAAGTGCTTCGCTGTTTATTAGGAAATTTGAATAGACTAAAGTTCAAAGATCTCTCTAAGCTTAGATACTACTAAACACAAATGTCAGTATGGAGACCAAAATACTCAACACTGCACTTCGCCCAAGTACTCTTGGTAGAGGAGGGTCTTCTCTGCCATTCAGACACCCAGGGGAAGTTTGCTCCACCACTTCGGTGCCAGGACAGAAGAAAGCCTGGATGCTTGTCTTTCGTGGATCTTAAGGGATGTCATTTGGATGAGAGAAAACTCTTCGTAGCCATTTCTGGAGTCTGCATTCTGAATTTTAGAACATTCAGAATCAGGAACACCAGGAATGTTGTAGTAAAAGTCTATAGGAAACATTTCCTCCAGGCTTTGTTGGTTTATTCCATAGAGAAGCCTGCATTAAGCTTACCACACTGAAATGGCAAAGATTCCCCTGGTCCTTCAACTTAATGTCAGCAGTGTCTGAGTGTGGGAAATGAGCAAGGCCTGCTTGCAGCAACAACGTCAACAGGTCAACGGCTCAACAGGCCTTTCAGAAAAGATTTAAATTTAGGCATCGTTGGTTTATTTCATAGAGAACTTTTACAGAGTCTTCAAAAAGTCTGTCTCCTCTACTGTGGAGTAAATGTTCTAGAGCCATGGTTCTTAAAGTGGGGTCAAAGCGAGACATCCGGGGGTCCATAGCGAATAGCCTGGGGGTACACTTTGACACAAGGCCAAAGAAACAAGCGATTGTTCTAAGTGGTTTCTTTGGTGTTCCTGAGCAGTTCATTTAGTATCATAGGTTGTTGCTATGGGGTTGCTAGATAGTAGCAATGTGGTATCCCAGGTGATTGCAAAGGTTTTGCAGGTCCATGAAACTCGGAACATGGAATTCGGAATTTGGAGTTTAGAATTTTGGAATTTGGAAATCGGAAATTGGAACTCGGAACTCAGAACTCAGAACACGGAACTGAAATTTGGAATGTGGAATTCGGAACTCGGAATTTAGAACTTGGAATTCGGAACTCGGAACTTAGAACTCAGAGCTCAGAACTAAAATTTGGAAATCAGAACTTGGAATTTAGAACTGAAATTTGGAAATCAGAACTCAGACTTTAGAGCTTGGAATTCGGAACTCGGAACTTAGAACTTGGAACTCAGAACTCAGAACTGAAATTTGGCATGTGAAACTCAGAATTTAAAACTTGGAATTTGGAATTAATTTCAGCATTCATTGGAGATATTAAAACATTTGAGAACCCCTGTTCTAGAGAACATTTCTAGAGTCCATACGGATAGCGTGAAGCTTCATCAAGTTCTAGATCTCGAATTTGACACTGGCTGAACATTCAGATTTTGGAATACCTGAATGCTCTAAGTCTGATGTAAAGCTTTAAATAGTCCTTATTCTTGGACTTTAGAATGTTTAGGGTCAGGAATGCCAGGAAGGCTGTATCAGATGTCTATGGGAAACATATCCTCCAGGCTCTGTTGGTTTATTCCACAGAGAAGCTTTCAGTGAAGTCTACATAAAGCCTACTGTACCTTCAGCTTGATGTCAGCGAGCTCCGAGCGTGGGGAACGAGGAAAGGCCTGCATGCAGCAACAACGTTCTCCTGAAAATATCAACAGGTCTTTTGAAAAACATATTTACTCTGGGCGGTGTGGGTGTTTTTGAGGGCCTCTAGATTATCTTAAGCAGACGGTTCTGTTGGGCTCTGCAGTGCAATTATCACCATGAGAAAGGACTCAGAGCCTGCCAACCAAAACAACCTGTTTCTCGCCAACACTGGCCTATATCTCTCTCTCTCTCATTCTCTCTCTCTCCCTCTTTATTTCTCTCGCTCCCTCGTCCCCTCATTCTCTCGCCCCATGCAGCTGTGTTAAACAAACAGGCGAGTGCAGCTGGACTCCTGAAGACAGGCAGAAAAAGCGGAATTCTAATCCCGTGTTTTTCTGTTCTTTGGCACGGCCCTGATTTATACGCTCGTAAAAAAACCGTTAGGAAAACGGAGGGAGAGTATGTGTGTGTGGTGTTGAAGTGGGGGATTGGGAGTGGTGGTGGGGGGCAAGGACGACTGGACCCCTGTTCGCCATGCTTTCTCTGAGAGAAAGGAACGCAACGGGACATTACGACATCACACAAGAATGAATAGTGGGAGCATTCGGATCGCACGTGGCTTAACGTGGCTTTTCGTGGTGGCATTCCGGACACTCGGGGCCCAAAAATCACAGCTTGTTAGGATGAGTGTTTTTTTTTTTTTGGGGGGGGGGGCAGCCTTTAGATAACTCAGCGGAATTCCGGAGTTAAACACTCAAACACTGCTGTCTTTGTGACTTATGAAATATCCATCAGTGCCAGGAGTTCTTAAAACTAATACTTACATAATGGCCAGGTCCCATTCTGAAAGCAAACTCTGTGTGTAGGCCTCCAAACCATTTCCAGCTGTCCTTACACACACATACATACACACACACACACATGCACACATGCACTGCTTGCACGATTACAATCTGAAACCATAGGGGCGAGATAGGGTGAAGGTTAAGCCTCGAGTGAGATTGTGCAGCTGAAACTCAAGCCCTGTTCATTGTTCCCCACATGCCTCCATTTCACTCAGCCTTGTGAAACCAGAGCAGCCACACGCGGGGACCCGAGCGAGAGCCATTGCATTTCATCTCCACATAATTTTACACCAAGCCTCATTTCGCAACAGCTATCTCCACTTCGGCAAAGGCCCTAAAGAGGCCGAAGACTACCTTTCCGGTAGTCCCGGCCTCGGAGGCTCCACCCACTACACATCTGGTGGCTAAGGAGTCGCGCCAGTTACACTCCCATTGTCTAATGGACATTGTCCGGTATGTAAACACATGCTGGAGGTCATTATTACATGATATAGTACAGTATTAGAGGCTGTACTACATCATAGAGTACTACAACATACAGTAGAACATCCAGAAGAACGAAGGCTGTTACTTCGGCAAAGCAGGGACAAAGAAGAAATGTCGTAAGAGCAGGCGTCCACAAAGTTTTGGACATGTGGTCCACCAGAATCTGGCGATAGCAGCACATCTGCTTGCTGTTCAGAACCTCCAACCTCCAACTGGAAGAGCGTGGAATGAAAAACTCCCTCTTGACAAGTCAAGGCAATGGCCAGTGGATGAAGCTGACCAAAGGTGGACCCTACAGGATGCTCCCGTCCTTCTGCAGAACCCAAAAAAACAAAAAAAAGGCCCATCTGGAATATCGCGTAGCCGTCCTGTCATAAAGAAGACGAATGCGTCTCTGAGAGTGTCCAGAGACGAGCCTGAGGAACGTGGAACGGAGACAAAAGCATTAGGAGGACACCGAGACGCTACACAGCTCGGCCTCCACGACCTCTCTGGGAAGCGCAGCTTTTCTGAGCGTTTCATTCAGTGCTGATTGTTTGTGGTTGAGCGGGAGCTGTGCGGCCGATCGTTATTTTAATTGTTCATTTTTCTTGGAAATGAACGTCAGAACACCAGAGCGGCCTGTACTGACTGAAAGAGGTTTGACTAAGAACGAGAGGGGAGAGGAAAAAGGAACAGGCAGAGCCCACCTCTCTGCAACATGATGTAGTACACTGCTGTGTGCGGTGGTATTTTACTGCATGCTGTATTACAGTAGTACATGCTGCAGTACATCAATACTAATGCACTAATAGTGCATGGTGTAGTAGATTAGTACTACATGATGTAGTACATCTGCACGCAATGTAGTACACTAGCACATGCTGTAGTACACTACCGTAGTGCACTAGTGCATGTGGTTGTCCTCGAGTACATGATGGATTGACTAATACATGATGTAGTACATTAGTACACTTGTAGTACACTTGAACATGCTGTAGTACAGTAGTACACGTTGTAGTACACTTGAACATGCTGTAGTACAGTAGTACACGTTGTAGTACACTTGAACATGCTGTAGTGCACTAATACACGCTGTAGTACACTTGAACATAATGTAGTACACTTGAACATGCTATAGTACAGTAGTACCAGCTGTAGTACAGTAGTACACACTGTAGTACACTTAAACAAGCTGTAGTACAGTAATACATGATGGGATCAACCAATACATGATTTAGTACAGTAGTACACGCTGTAGTACAGTAGTAGATGCTGCAATACATTGGTACATTTGTACAATGCACTGTCCCCGGCCAAACTGCTCCTAAATGCTGATTGAAAGGAAAGGTAGTGCAGGTTATTAGGGTGTGCTGTAGTACAGTAGTACACGCTGTAGGACCTTCATATTTGCTGTTGTCACTTTTATTCAAATTAATATTAAAATATGAAAAAATATTTTTTCCGTGTGTGTGTGTGAGTGTGTGTGTGAGTGTGTGTAGAATAAAGGAAGTCAATGAAAATGTTTGTTCTTTCATGTAAATTAACCTTTCTGTTTCCTACTGTTTCTTTGTGTTTCAGTTTATCTATAATTTCCAGAACTGCATGTACAAGTGTGTGTGTGTGTGTGTGTGTGTGTATGTGTGTGTGTGTGTGTGTGTGTCTGGGTTTGCATTCATGAGCCTGCAGTGAGTGTTTTACAAACTGCTGCAGTATATATCCAAGCCGATGACATTCATAGCAATCAATAACTGAAGGTAATACAGCGGGTTTATGGCGGAGCTGGAACAGGCAGCAAGGAGGCGATTGCTGGACCACATGTGGGATTCCTCGTGGTCCGGGCCAAGAGGAAAGAATCTCACTCATTTGCTTCACAATATGTCCAAGACCACCCCCTCCCCCCCGACCCCCCCAACCCACCCCCCCATTGCCACTTCAGGTCACTTCAGGAAAAAAAGAACAATGATTTTTCCTTCTTTTCTCACTGATGATCTGTGTAGTTCATTCATATGAGCACTAAGAGCAGTGTTAAAGCACAGCGATTAGCATCTGATCATACAAAGGTAGCACCAGTTAAAGGGGAACTCTACTTACCCTTCCAAATGTGTAAATAATTCAATAACTGAGCAGTAAATAAAGCCATGTAGAGTAGTTTCATCTCAGATGATTAAAAAATCAAGAAACTTGGTCACAGAGATTTCTTTATAGTGGTGGTTAATGGAACCAGGCATCACCATGAACACTATACAATCATTTACACATTTTATTTACTATTCAGATCCACCAGTGAGTCTTTGCATCCTCTGAGGTTTACATTTTATAGTTTTTAAAGGTTTTATTAGGCACTATTTTGCTGTACAGTGTTGTGTTTGTATTTTTATGCTGATAATAGGTTGTAATAAATGTTGAAATACGCAAAATAAGCAAAAATCTTCCAAAAAAAAAAAAAAGTAAAACAATCTGTCAAGCATTAGACGGCATATTTGTAACCATTTCATGTAATAACTTAAATAGATAACTAGATATGATGTGGATTTTGAAGGCATTTTAATGGACGCCTCTTCCTGGACGCCTGGTACTGCCATTGTAAACGATTATAGCGGAAATTTCTCCAGAACCGAGAAACGGCCGGAGTGACCATGTTCCTAATTATGTAGACATTTTAAAATATCGGTTGAACTCCCGTTTAGGGCATGATTTTCATGTAATATCGGGAAATATTTACAATTGAAATGAAATAAACCACAATGGCAACCGCATGTTTTTGATATAACCTCCGATATGTGGTGAAGTGTTGTGTGAGACAGTAGTAAATGAGGATGGATCACATTCGCTATGCAAATCCCACTGTTTTGGCTCAGACGCAACCCTTAACCCAAAACAAAGAAAGCGTCACACACTGACTTGTAGCAAATTTCCTCAGGAAACTGTAAACCATTATCTATTGGTAAAACTCTCTCTCTCTCTCTCTCTCTCTCTCTCTCTCTCATTCACTCTTAATACACTAGTCAGAGCAAGAGAAGCGGTCATGTCCATCTGTGGGAAAGCCTTCATCCACCCTCCGCAGCTCATAATAAAGACGTCCAGGCCTCTGAGGGGAAAAGCTGCTATAGGATTGTCCAGCAGCGAGCAGGAAGTTTATGGTGAATTGGTGAGTCGGGCCATTGTGTCCGTCCATGGGACGCCACCCCCCCCTCTTCTTTTTCTGTCCTCTCTCCTTTTTGCCCCCCATTCCAAGCCCTGCCAGCTTCTCGAAAAGAGGGCCGTCCGATAATGAATGAGGGCCAGAGAAAAGCAAAAGATAGAGAGAGAGAGAGACAGAGCGAGAGAGCGAGAGTGAGAGAGTGAGAGAGAGCGAGAGAGAATACATTTTAATGTTTTTCTTTTTCTTCTTTCATGGGGGGCTGAACAGGCCTCTTTATCTTGACTTGCGTCCCACCTCTCACCTCGCTCATTGAGTCCTTTAGGGGCATCCTGTGACCTTTGACCGGCAGGACAATAGAGGCCGGGATGTTTCCCAGTGTGCTCGGAGCTGGCCGACAACAGGAACACGAGGGTGCTCATGGGAAAGCAACTGTTTACTGTGGGACAGGATGAGTGGATCCTTCTCTTAGAAGCACATATACGTGTGCTCGCACCCACACATACACACACACACACGCACACACACACACTCACACACACACACACACACAACACACACACACTTATAAACACAGGATTTTATACAATTTTGGAACATAGGGTCATTCATGTTCCAGTTATATATATTGACAAAAGTATTGGGACACCTGCCCTATTTTTCTTAGAGTACATGTCTGTACTGTCCAGGAAAGGCTTTCTACCACTCTTTGGAGCATTGCTGTGAGGATATGACTGTTTGCATTCAGTGACCAGAGCATTAGTGAGGTCAGGATGTAGGATGATCACCCCCCACCTCATCCCCAACTCATCCATCATTTCAGAAGATCTCACAGTTCAAATTCTGGGAGGCTTTATACCCCTCTAGCCCACGCCTGGCATTGGGCAGCATGGCGCTGATAGGTTCATCTTGTTTATCTGCTCCAGAGAGTCCTATTCTATTGGCAGTACTTCTTGACAGGGACTAGACTAGCTGTCTAGTGTGTCTGTGCAGTGGTACATATGAAGGAGCTGAGTGCATTCAGTGGAAAGGGTGCCCACAGACTTTTGGACATGTAGTTTCTCTACCAAGGCAGTATTCATATGGCAGCAATGCAGTGCATGAAATCATGCAGATGAGGTCCACCAGCTTAGCCTGGTCTGATGAATCTGGATTTCTGCAGAGGCTCACAGATGGTAGAGTTGGAATTTGGGTTAGTGGCATGAACTTAAGGACCCAACCTGCTGTGTGTCATCAGTCCAGACTGGTGGAGGTGGTGGGGAATGTTGTCTTGGTACACTTTAGGCTCAGTAATACCAATCGATCATCATTGAGTATTGTTGCTGACCATGTACATCCCTTCATGGCCACAATTCACCCATCTTCTACGGCTACTTCCATGAGCATGATGATGCTCCATGTTACGAAGGAAAAGCCACCTCAACTGATTTCACGAACATGACACGGTCTTGTCACAGTCCAGTGTCCAGCATCTTGTAAAATCCATGCCATGAAAAACTGAGGCTGTTTTGAGAGCACATGAGGGCCCTATCCAGTGCTAATGCTAGTATTAGTGTTCCTAATAAAGTGCTCAGTACAGCCAAGAACACAGATCTACAGATCAGTGCTAAAGTGCTAAGTAACAAAAAGCGAAGGAGGGAAACTGAAAGCCATTGATTCTTATCACTGTCAGCTTCGTCTCGTAAACAAGTTATAACATGACCCCCCCACCCCACCCCCCACCCCCTTTCCAACCGAGACACAGTACACCATATATTTGCAAAGTGTTCACGCCACAATAGGATACAGTTTCCTGCTTACATTTCACGTCCCTGGGCCATTCCTTCATAATGGACCTTCTGCAACCACCAACTTTCCCATTTTAGAAGCTGTTTTGAGGTATACTGTACACATACAGTAATTGTTATAATAATAATTATTATTATTGACATTTTAATTGTTTAAATAATATTTGTTTTTCACTTTTAGAGATGTGGCGCCGCCCATTCCCTCTGGTCAATCAATGCATATACGCTGGAAAGCCCTTCTGCTTGGTTTAAGCTCAAGATGTGGCAGGTTTGGCCTTTAATAAGGTCCCCCGTAGGTCTTCCGTCCAGACCAGTAATCCCCAACTATAGAAAACATAGACCCTGTACTCCAGTTCCCTTCCATTCTATAGACATTAAGCCAAAGCTGTCTGCCATGTTGTACAATTTGCATAGAGCCAGACTCCACTACTCATTTGGTAGACCTGCCTCCTTCTCCCAGACCAAGCCTCAGTGTCTCAGACTGTCTTCATTGAGCTTCCAGAGTGGATTCCCCCCTGGATTTGTCCGGTAAGTGGATGTTCCAACAGTGCAAGTGCATGAACAGAACAGAAAGGGCGCCATGCAGGTCCTGCAGACCACCAGGTCACTTAGCTACTAAGCCAAAGCTGTCAGTTACTTCATTCCTAAGTGTAGCCCCGCCTTCTTACGATATAGCAGAGTAAGGGTTTAACTGATTTCTGCTGGAAAATAAAAAATGGGCCAATATCAGCACTAACTGGAGGAATTTGGAGACTCTGGAGGATGCGATAAGATGGAAAATGGGCTGTTCTGTCATTGAAACCTATGGGGATGGGCGGAGCTACACATCATTATGCAATCAGCCAGTAGAGAGAGAGAGAGATCCTGCACTGTCTATGTCTTCCACAGTCATTGGTCAAGACAAACAATACTTACCAATGAAATACGAGTATTAGAGCAATACTTGCAGAATGTATGAAGCAAACAATTCAAAGGATAATTTTTTAATATTAATTAATTCAATTAAATACATAAAAAATTGACTTTTGTTTACTTCCCAGAGTTTTCCCTACTAGAAAGAACAGGAAACCTGTTCCTTTGAAACACACCTGTAATAGAAGCTAATGGGCAGGTGCTAAAAAAGTCTAGAAACGTGACTGTTAATAATTGTAATTCTGCAGGTGATTATATGCTGCAAGTACAGTAAATAGAGATAAGGATGAAAAATGCTGGAGTATTCCTTTAATTACCCTTCTATATGCTAATTCTATGCTAATTAGCTCCATTTGAGAGTCGCTTATCTGGTTAAATTGTGGATTTGTATTTTTGGAATATCGCAATACTGCAAATGATGTCATTTAGGCCGCCGCAAAGCACATTTCATCACTTTCTTACGGTTCAAGTTGACATCTCCAAGGCCCATTCCATCCCATACAGCTCTCTCTCTCTCTCTCTCTCTGTCTCTTTCTTACTGTCTCTCGCTCTCTTTTGTTCTCTATATCTAATAAAGAACAAAACCTCCCGCTCCCTTCACTCTGGATGTCAAGGGCACTGTCAATAGTGCGGCCGCGGCTTTTACTCATATAAATCTTGTTTTCCTACAGAGCCCCTTTTTACCCTGCTTTAAAAGAGCAGCACTGTCTCCCCCCCCAGAATACAAAAAGCCGCTGTAAATGCAGCCTTTCACTGTAGTACAGTCTTCACAGGGCGCGGAAGACTCTCCCAAGGACTTCTCTGAGTAACAGGCCTGTTTAGATTTCATTACCCAGCACCATTTCATCTCCGTCTACATGGCCTGCTCAACTTCCAGCATCAACTCAAAGCCACTGGCTGGATCGTGACACTGTCAAAATGATTCATAGAAATTATGTAAGAAGGTCACATATTACAATTTAGTAACACCAAAAAAAGGTGTAAGAAAAGGATGGACGATAGGGCAAAGTAGTTAGATATGAAATATAGTATGCATATGAGTGAGCGATGTGACAAAAATATCACAACGGAAAAATATATATAAATATGAGAGATATGACCAAATAAACAATATAAAAAATAGTTTTAATTATATATCAAAATATTAAAATGTGCAAAATATATCATGATAAAAAGGTAATATAATGAAAGGTGATAGTGCAAAAGTATCACAATATATAGAAAAGCTGTATAGGTTAGGGTGGAAGATCTGGTAAGACTCACAATCTAAAAAAAACTGTATTGGTAAAGGTGGGCAATATGACAAAAAAATCTTGACATAAAAATAGTATAAAGTAAAGAGTAAATATGGGTGATATGCCAAAAATATTTCCATAAGAACATGGTATAAGTAAGGCTGGGTGATGTGACAAAAGATATCATATTAAATATATTGCAAAATATAAAGAATTATAATATTACATAGGTAAGTGTGGTCGATATGATATAAAACATAGTATATGGATAATATGCCAAATAATATCAATATAAAAAAATCATAAGTAAACTATAAGTAAAATGGCATGGCAAACAATAGAGTAAAAACATCATATGGCAAAAATATCATGATTTAAAAATAATATAGGCTAAATAAGGGTATGCAATATGGCAAAAATATAACAAAATAAAAAATAGTATCAGAGAGAAGGGTGATTCTGTAAAAATATCACAATATAAAAATATATAAATATGAGTCATATGACCAAAACATAACCCAATATTAAAGATTAGTTTAAAATATATTGCAAAATATTAAAATATAAAATATAGTATAGGTAAGTGTGGGCAAAAAAGATTATGTGACAAAAATATCATGACAAAAAAGTAGTATAACTAAAGGCGATATTGATATAAAATATCATGATGTAAAAACAATATAGGCTAACTAGGGGTAGGCAATATGGCTAAAATATCACAACATTACAATAGTATCACTAAAGTGTGGGGGGGGGTGATTCTGTAAAAATATCACAGTATAAAAACAGTATGATATAAAAAATCATGATGTAAACAATAGTATGACTAAAGGTGGGTGAAATGCCAAAAATATTTCAGTATAAAAATGGAATAATTAAGAGTGTCGATATAGAAATAAATATCACAACATAAATAATAGTATAAGTAAGGCAAAAAAATCACAATATTAAAATACTATGATATAAAACATGATATAAAAATAATATAGGCTAAATAAGGGTGTGAGATATGGCAAAATATCATGATATGAAATGAAGTAGAACTAAAGGTCGGTAATAAGGTGACGAAAAAATGTAAATATGATAAATAAGTGTTTAACATCAACATGAATTAAAAATCATAATGGATTTGAATCGTACCAGGACGTCTCTGTGGGTTTTCTCTCAGTCGATGGCAAAAGTTGTTATATTTGAATGGAAAAACAAGACTTTTTTGTCCTTTAAATGATGTGATATGATGAATACGGAGTGTAATACAACCAGGGGCATTTAGTTTTACTTACAAGATAAAAAAGGTTGTTTTAACAGATCTGTAATTTAAAAAGCCGACTAATCAAACTTAGACTAATCAAAAGTGCATGCTACATCTGAGCTAAGCTGTGACCTGGGACACTGCTGTAATTTCTGAGCTTTGTTTACAGGACTGTGTGTGAGTGTGTGTGTGAGTGTGTTTAAAAGTTTCGGAGGGCACTGTGTGTGTGGCTCTGTGTTTGTGTGTAAAGGAGGATATCCCTCTTTTGTTCCTTGAGGAAGCTCCCTAGCTGAGGGACTCGCTTTAACTGTCATTCAAACTCAACTGAGGAGCACAAATAACAGCGCTAATGTAAACGGCTGCAGCTGAATCAGGGGTTAACGCCGCACTCAGCTCCGGGCCAAAGCTACAGCAGACACTGAGGAACTGTGAGCGTTGCCTGAGTCTTCCAGTAGAGCGAAAATGTCGGTTGGGTGCTTCTTTCCACTTTCCACGACTTCCTCGTAACTCCTAATAAACAATGTTCAGCACTGGATCTTAGAAAATCCTCCCGAAAATGGGATTCAAATTCTGCTCCCGTCTCAGGCCCAACGTAGGCCGTGGTACCAGGTTGGGTGTAACAGGGTTGAGTTTCGTAGCATAAAATGGGCGAATACGCAAAATGAGTGAAATTCGCGTCCATGCTTATGTATGAGGGTGTTTATAACATTCAAACTTTTACAAAATAATAATTTTAATAAAAAAAAATAATAAGTATTCAATTTTAATATATAAATTTAGGGTTGTATTGTAATGGATTGTCCTGTCAAAGTGAGTCTTGTCAGTCAATATCACAGTATTACTGAAACCTTTCATTGTTATTTCATGGGGTTTAATACAGTATGTTTAGGTAACAGGGTGTAGCCTTCAGGGTGTAGAGGGACACTATAAATCACAATATAAAAAAATTATATCAGGAATAAGGGTGTGAGATAATATCATGATATAAAATATGAGCAGAAATATCAGGATATAACAATATTAAACGTAATACTTGGAGAAATGACGCATATTGGATATTAATAATTATAAAGAAAGGGTGGGCAATATGTCAAATAAAATATCAGCTTGATTTAGGGCGTGTCGGTGTGTCTTTGCTATGGTAACAGCAGGAATGAATGAATCATGGGTGTGTTTTGGGCATAACGTGCAGTAATAAACCAATCAGCGCTCAGCATTACCTTTAAGAGCCAGGTGCGGTCAGACTGACCTTGGCAGGTTGCTATTTCAATGGTGTAAAGTGTGTGTAAGTGTGTGTGTGTGTGTGTGGGGGCGGGGGGGGGGGGGGGGTGTACGAGCATCGGGCTGCACGTGCCTGTGTTGACAATTCACTGCCAAGATAGCAACGAACGTCTGACTGTTGACGAACGTCTACCTAGACTGTTTTATTAGTCAGTGGAGCTCCTCCTGTGTTTTCCGTGGCCAAGATACACAGCAATACTCCAGAAACTGACCTGAACACCCCTCATTTGGAGACCACCACGCCCATCGGCGTAGATCTATTCACAAGCAGTGCTGCTGTGTTTGGTGCATTTGGTGCTTGTATCTGACTGTATCTGAGCTAAGAGGACGAAGGTGTTGATTAGATTTTCCGCTGAACTGTTCCTTCAAAGGCGATTAACTGGCAGATAAAGCGTCTCCAGTCTGACCAGGTCTGATTAAAATGGACCAAATAACCTTTTATAGGCCATTTTACTTCATTTCACATCTTCCATGTTTGTTTATCTCCCACATAAACTGCATGAACGAGCAGATTTGAGGAACCGCCTGAGTTCCAGCTGCTGTCTGCAGAAACCGCTGGAATCAGATCCTGATTGGACGCGTTTCCGTTTGCTGTTGAAAGACCTGTTGTAACCCATTTGATTTCAACCCAAACCTGAAACAGAGGCCAATTGAAACTGTGAAATACTGGCAGGTCTTCTTTACTTTGTGTCCAGTAGAAATGTTCCATTCCATTGGACTCCCATTGACAAAAGTATGGACAGAAGTATTGGGACACCTGTTCATTCTACTAAAAAAGAGTCAACCCTGCTTTTGTTGGAGTAACTGTTAGAGTCTCTGCTGTCCAGGGAAGAAAGCTTTCTACTAGATTTTGAAGGAGCATTGCTGTGAGGATTTGATTGCATTTAGCGACAAGAGTGTTGGTGAGGTCAGGATGTTGGGTAATGATGCCCAACTCGCCAACTCATCCCAAAAGTATTGGATGGAGCACCAGCCATCATTCCAGAGAACACTGGAGTTCCACTGCTCCACAGCTCAATGCTGGGGGGCTTTATACCCCCCTCTAGCCCACGCCTGGCATTAGGCATTCCTGTTCATCTGCTCCAGAGAGTCCTATTCTATTGGCAGTACTTCTCTACAGGGACTAGACAAGCTGTATGTGTGTGTGCATTTGCACATCTGTATCAGCAATGGGTGCAACTTCAGAAGCTGGATGTATTCATTAGAAGAGGTTATATTTTAGGTCATATTTTGATGACTTCTTTTCTCTTTCAGTGATGTTATGTTTCTCTGTGTGTGTGTGTGTGTGTGTGTGTGTGCTGTCTTAGCTGTATTAAACTGATGACCTCTTGACCCCAGGCCGTGTTAAACAGGGATGATTAAGTGAGTTTTCTGCAGTGAGCTTCGTCTCCCAGACACTTCTAGCTTTTAGTCGACCGCAGCACAGATTAGGATGTTTACTCGTAAGACAGAGCAGAGCCGTCCCGCTCAGATCTGTGTGGAGATCGTTTTGAGAACCTTGCAGCTCCTGCCAGTCAGCGGCCGTCTGAGTGCTGCAGAAGGAGAGAGAAAATGAGAGAGAGAGAGAGAGAGAGAGAGAGTAGCTGGTTCAGTATAATTGCCGCCTTCGTCTGCCTGACGAGGTTAATGATGTAATCCAGTGCAGGACAATGGGCCTCTTTATGAGTCTGCAAGGTGTTAAAAGTTTTCCCAAAAGCCCTTTTCAGCTTCACGTTCTCACCAAACATCTCTCTCTCTCTCCCTTTCTCTCCCTTTCCTTTCTCTCCTTCTTATCATTCCACATCTCTCTCCCCTCTCTCTTTCTTTTCCATCTCTCTCCTCCTTCTCTTTCTACATCTCTCTCTCTCTCTTTCCGTTCTTGCCTTTCTCATTTTATATCTCTCTCCTCTCTCCACCCTCTCTCTCTCCTCCTTTTCTTTCTACATTTCTCTCTCTCTCTCTATCTCCCTCTCTCTCTCCCTCCTTCTCCCTTTCCTTTCTCTCCTTCTTATCATTCCACATCTCTCTCCCATCTCTCTCTTTTTCCATCTCTCTCCTCCTTCTCTTTCTCTCTATCTCTCTCCCTCTTTCTCCCTTTCCTTTTCTCTCCTTCTCATTCCATGTCTCACCACCCTCTCTCTTTCTCTCTCTCTCTCTCTCTCTCCCCTCTCTTTCTCTTTTTCCATCTCTCTCTCCCTCTCTCTCTTTCCTTTCTCGCCTCTTTCTCATTCTATATCTCTCCTCTCTTCACCCTCTCTCTCTCTCCTTCTCTCTCTCTCTCTCTCATCCCTGCTCTCTCCCTTTCATTTTCTCTCCTTCTTCTCATCCCATGTTATCTTCCATCTCTCTCTTTCTTTGTCTCACCTTCTCTCTCCTCTCTCTCTCTCTCCTCTCTTTATATATCTCTCTCCCACTCTCTGCTCTCTCTCTCTTTCTATCTCTTCCCCTCTATCTATCTCGCTCTTTCTTTCCCCCTATCTGTCTTCACCTCTCTCTCTCTCTCTCTCTCTCTCTCTCTCTCTCTCTCTCTTGTTCGTCGTCCAGGAGGTTCTAAATTTTAGCACCGCTGCCGCTGGCGCCTCATAAGCAAACACACACAAACACAAACACACACAAGCTCACACCCACACTCACACACACATACACACACACACACACACACACATGCACACAGATTCCATTTACTTTTCAATTACCTCAAACTCTCACATTCTTCACTTTACAAACAGACAGTTTTTGCTTAGGCTGCAGAAGCTCTGGCTGCTAATGGAGCGCTCTGCTGCGGCTGGGTTTTACAGGCTGTTATAAATCTATGGAACTTCAGCAAAGTGAAGAATTACATGAAAACGCATGAAACCACTGCTTTCAGGAGGCTGAATAAGAAACCTCCTGCCCTCTCTGAACAGCTCTGCCTTATTGGTTTGCCTGTTGACAGTATTGGGCTACTTGTCCTCCAGTATATACTGGCAATGTGAAATACAGTTATATGTGAGCTAATCCTCACCAGTTACAGCGGCCCTGTTTCCCACACAGACGCACAGTAAAAAAAAACTAAAACAGTGCACTAAACAGTGTACAACAAGACCCCTGAAGGCGTCCTGTGGTATCTGGCACCCATACCTTAGCAGCAGATCCTTCTTTAAGCTCTGTAAGTTGCGAGGCTGGGCCTCCACAAGCATCAGTGAGCCTTAGGTGCCCGTCACCCTGTCGCTGATTCACCTGTGTTATTTTTCTTGGACCACTTTTGGCTGGTACTGACCACTGCATACCTGGAACAAGACCCACAGGATCAACCTGTCTGGCCCAGTCGTCTAGAACATCACAGCTTGGTTCTTGTCAGAGTGTCTCAGGTTCTTAGATTTGGCCATTTTTCGAGAACTGACTGTTCACTCATATATCCCCCCATTATCCCACCACTACACAATCAATGTTATTTACTTCACCTAGTTTTAATGTTATGGCTGATTATAATTACATGGCTTTACATTATAATATAAAATAATAAGTCACCATGGAGGTGATCAGCACACTGCCCTTCATTCCCTTTTCCACAGCATCATCTTTTCATGTGTTTCAAATGAAAGCCAATCAAAATTGACCTGTTAATGAGCTAATGCATATTACAGCCTCCGCTCAACAGCTGACCGGGGGCTGAAACGAATAAGCTACGCCAAAGGAAACTCCAAAATTAGGGAGTGTTGCTTGAATTGACATCAGTTCAATCCAGACCTGGGTGTCACAATTCAGTACTTTCATGGTATCCATCACAGAGGGCTCTGAGTGGGCCTGTACATGCGTCTATCCTGGGACCCAGTTGGGTATGCCAAAGAGTCCTATCTAGGCCCTGTATGCAGTGTTCAACCCAGATGGTGTCCTGGTGAGCATCCACATAAATCAGTATCCTAGTTTCATGTCAGTATCTTGATGCTGATTTTATTTTTCTTCCATTTTCTACTCAATTTGGAAGGCCAATAACCCATTTCCCGTACCTGTGAACACCCTATATTACTAGCAATGACCCCAATACCAGGAGGGTGAAGACTAGCACATGTCAAGGCCAGTTGTGCCCTCTCTGACTCCGGTCTGCTGATGGCAAGCAGCATGACCCGGAATTTGAACCTGTGATCCCCGGATCATAGCGGCAACGTTGTGCTGAAATATTTGATTCATGATTTGATTCATGATTTGATTCATGATTTGATTCATGATTTGATTCATGATTTAGTTCAAATATTTCACTGAAGTATTCGCTGGCAGTGCGCTGTGGAACGGAGCGGAGCAGAATCTGGTTCTGCATTGTACTGACAATAAAAATCCCCAAATCACTCCACTGACAACTTAATCTCCTAATCCCAGCAGGAAAAAACTCAGCATTTAAAAAGGAGAGCTGAGTCCACTTGAGTAGCAAAAGCCAATACCGAGTCCAAGGACAGATCATTTCTTAGATTTGAGAAGGCAAGTGAGAAAACCACCAGAGAATGAAGAAATTTCAGATTCAGGGCACTTACTGTAACCACCGCATACAAAAACCATCTGTCAGTCGTTGGGTTTCCAGCCTCCGACTATAGCGAGCAAGCCGCCTTTGACTAAAGGTCACTATTGAATTAGAATGAAATATAAGTGGCCTAGTCACATTATAGCGCTTAACAAGGTCAGGCACAGTCCTTTTGCTCCAAATGTGGCCCTTTTTCCCACTTAAAGTGCCTGCCTAACATTTAATTATGCACAATGTACTCGGGAAACTATGATGCATAACCAGCTACGCAATTATCATTACCAGCCACAAAGTCGTACATTAAGCTCAGAGGTCAGATTCCTGGCGAAGGGATTTGTGCTGTAGCGCTAGCCTTCACAGCGCAACAGCCATGGAGGAACTTGCAGAGCCTCGGCCTCATAAAGCGTGTAAATCAGGCAAATGAAGGAAACGAGGAGTTATTACTGCAGGACCCCCGCTACTAAATCAGGCCGAAAACTTAACGAAGACCCAATTAAGACAATTAAGTGCTGCAGAGAGTCGGGTAGGCTGGCTGTTAAAGCTAAACAACGCTGTTTATGCTAGCGCCTCGCCCCAGGCCCTTTGTGCTTTATGGGACTGACTCATCTGCACACGGGGGTCTGATTCACTGCAGGACTGAGGCCCAGAACTGAGGACCGCAACTCCCAGCATTCTGCAGGGCAGCACAGATTCCCAGAAGAGCTCAGACAGCTGGAAGTGAGTAAAGAAGCAACCACCACCTGGGGATGTACAATCAAATTTGCTCTAATGCTAGCTGCAAGCGGCTTCAGGGTGACTGTGTGCTGATGTCTAATCGGTCTTGCCCATTAGATTAGCACCCATGCCAGGATTTTTACTTTGAGACAGGTACAAAGTGTAGTAGCACAGGGCCATGGTGTTAAAACTGGATGGTCCAGCGGATTGCTGGAGATTGCTGCCTGTTGCGTGCTATCAGCAGCCAGAGCCTGGGAGAGCACAATTGGCCTTGACTGCCCTGTGGGTAGATGCAATGCTGGCCGGCATGGGAGTCTGCTAGCCGATGGATCAGGGCTGGGTCCCTGGAAAATTTACTTTACATCCATTGCTGACACAGATGTGACAAATGGACACACACAGCATAATCAGTCCCTGTAGGAAAGTATTGCCAATAGAATAGGACTCTCTGAAGCAGATAAACATGAACTTATTGGCACCATGCTGAATAAAGCCAGGTGTGGGCTAGAGGCAGGGGTGTCTTTTTTTTTTTTGGGGGGGGGGGGGGGGGGGTTAGAACAATTCTACGGACCTGTGGCTGACAGGGGCCTTAAAAACATATTAATTGAGAATTTTGAGTGTATTATCTTTTCATGGGACCCCAAATCTCTGGCAGCGCCCCTGGCTAGAGGGGTACAAAGCCTCCAGAATCGAGCTGTAAAGCAGTTGAACAGTTGGGGAGTTGGGGATGAGGTGGTGTGGTGCTTCCCTGGACAGTAGAGACAGTTACTCCAACAAAAGCAGGATACAATCTTCTTTAACACCCCTGTTTTCAGAAGAACCAACAAGTGAACAGGTGTCCCAATACTTATGTCCAAATAGTGTAGAGAACTGTACCTTTTAAAAAACATCTTGAAACCACTTTGAAAAGATCTTGTATCATCTCAAAAGAGTGTAAAGGGCATGCCCCCCACCCCCTGTTTTGTGCCAGTGTCTTCCACGTTATTGACCTTGGTCTGCTGGAGAACAGTTACAGAGAGAATACAAGGTGGAGGGTGGATTAGCTAGCTGACGCTTTTCAGGCTGGCAGCTTCTTATTGATCTGTCCGGTTCAGTAAATCCCCTGAATAAAGCCGGGAACGTCTAAAGAATTGCTCTGTTTCCACTTCAGCTAAAGAGTCAGCAGTCAGGTCCGGGAATACTCACACACTCTCAAAGTGCTGAGTTTCAGGAGCTGGCTTCGTGTTACATAACCGGAGGCTTAGCGATGGATTTGGGCTAGTTCTCTAGTCGTAGCTTTAGACATGGCTTTGGAAATGAAGGGAAACACGCGGTCTGTGTACGTTCTCCTTTACAAATCCTTCTCAGACCGAGCTTCAGCCGCATCTCTGAGTCAGCCGAAGGTAGCTAGATTGTTATCGGCCGGCTAAATGCGCAAATTGTGAAAGCAGTTAGGTTAACGTTGGCATTCATTAAAGCAGCGCGGGCCTGATTAGCTATTAATGAAATTCAGCTGACCAATTATAACTCTGATTAGGATCACTTATGTATTCTGCTTTTCTAGACTAATGTGCAGACAAAAAAACATGTATCAGATCACTTCTGTCCCCTCATTTCGTGTGTGTGTGTGTGTGTGTGTGTGTGTGCAGGAATGCCATCCGTCTGAGACGAGCCAGCTACATCAGTCCACCCTTTGACAAAAGGTTCATGAACTCTTTCCGCATACATAGACACACAGTGGCACATACACAAACACACACACACACTTTTGTAAACAGAATTAAATCAGCGCTAAAGGAAATGGGTCATGAAGGCATGACTGCTGTTCAGATAATAGCCTCTCTTCATTAGCTCAGCCCACAGACAGGCTGAGATTGTGCTAAGACTTGCTGACCACATCATAAACATGAGAACCGCTGCTTCTTTCCCTCTAGCCCATAATTAAATCATGGAACAGACACGGACACACCACTTCTCTGCTCTGGGGCAGTCTGAGGGGCACTATGTCCCGTCCTGGCCCAGCGATGAACAAACAGGCCTAATTCAGAAAAGCTCAAATGAAACGTTTTTCCAGAGCAGAGACTTACTGACTTACTACTAGCGGTATGATGGATCACAAAACTCACGGTTCCGAACAGATCATGGTCTTTGAGCCATGGTTCGGATTATTTTTCCAATCACCAAAAAAGAAAAAAAGGGATACATATGTGGGACATTAGTTTTAGCTCTCAGTTTAAAAGTATTTTGTGTTACCGCTTTGTTTGTATTAGTGACTTATTTTTTCATAAGTCCTGTTTGTTCATTTGTATTAATACTTTGTATTAATTTATTATTAACAGTCTGTTGGTATTATTGACTCTTATTTTGGTAGGGTCTGTTTGTATTAGTGACTTTAATTTTACAGTCTGTTCATTTGTATTAGTAGCTTTTCTATTGACATGGCCCTACTTGTTCATTTCTATTAGTGAATTATATTTTGACACAGTCTGTTTAAATTGTTGACTCTTATTTTGGTAAGGTCTGTTTGTATTAGTGACTTTTATTTTGACATGTCCTGTTTGTTCATTTGTATTAGTATTAGACAGATTGCATGCTCAGTCTGTGTTTTCACTGATCGAAGGAAATTATTACTGAAAAAGTAATAGCAGCAGGAAAACTGTATCCCACTGTTATGGTTAAACTTTGGCGATTAATCCACGGTTCACATGCATCCTGAACATGTGAATAATGAGTTTGTTAAACCATGGTTACACCACTAGTTACTACTGGCCATACTACTACTACTGCTAATAACTTTCCATACACTTCGACTGCAGCTGAGACGGCTTTATAGCGTGCCTTTAAATTAAAACCAATAAGCCCCTGCAACTCATCCAAAATGCAGCAGCACGGGTCGTCTTCAACGTTTCTAAGTTCAGCTGTGTTTTACTCCTCTGCTGCGTTCTCTTCACTGGCTTCAAACCAGCCCCTCCGTACTTGATGGCAATGGTCAAAAGCAGATCTGCGCTTCCTTCCGCCATCCTTCAAGATTAATGGAAGACAAGCGTCCAGGCTCCTTTCTGTCCTGCACCGAAGTAGTGGACCGAACTTCCCCTGGGTGTCCGAACGGCAGAGTCCAACGCTTGCTGTCTTCAAACGCAAACTGAAGACCCTCCTCTTCTGAGAGTACTTGGGCGAAGAGTCGAGCATTATGGTCTGCCGCCAGCCTCAGCAGTTGACATCTGCACAAATATGGAAGACCTTCATGGAAGTCTTCTTGGGAAGGCTACAGTTGCCGGTCCAGAGGGAGTTTAATCAGTGAAATCCAGAGCGGGAGCTCTAGGAACTATTGGTCCCGCAGAGCAGAGCAGAGCAGAGCAGACCGGAACGGGAGGAGAGGAATACGCGAGAAATGGGAAGTGTGCCGTAAGAGCATGAGATTCTGTGATCCTCACGACCAATGAAGGCCAGCCTTTGCATCCTCCAAGGCCAAGCAACGTGTAGCCTTCTCCTTCAAGTACTGCCAGAAAAAACGGGAATGGGAAGGGATGCAGGACCCTGAAGAAAAAAGATTTTGCTACTCGTAGCGGTTAATTTCGTCTAGCTAAACGTTCTGTTGACGAATTTCTGAAATCCAAGAGGTCAAACTCTTAGAGGTCAAATACCTCATCCCTCATAATGTAGCTTAGCTGCAATAGTTAACTAGCCATCACTAGGATTCATTAGCAGTCCAATGTTGCCACGGCCTGTGATGAGCCTAGCCAATGACTAAGAGACTGCAATGATATTGAGCACTAGATTTGTTAGCACTAGCATTAGCTACCCGGCTTCCTGCATTTTCCAGCTAGCGAAACAAAACAACGTTGACAGACAGGCTTCAATAAACCACTCCAAACTGCTTTCAGAGGTCAAATCAAATCAAGATACATCATCAGAAGGGTTTTGTACTGGTCATTAAACTGGAAAGCAGTAAAAGTCAGCATTTATAAGAGTAGCTACAACTGCTGTTAGCCTAGCTATGGTTAAATCGTTAATTTCCGTCAGAAATTTTATGCTAAACGCTAAATGATGACTAAACACTCCATTACCTGTTAGCCACATTAGCCTTGTAGCTATAGAACGTTTACAGAACAAAGGAAAAGACAAATTTGATGAATTTGTGGCGGGTTTAGCGTTAATTGGACACAGTTTCGACATGGCTAGAAGGGTAAAAACCTCACAGCAGTGAAAGTAACTGGCTTAAACGGGTTTGTGCTGTGTTGCAACTTCAGCGCTAATCGTTTACTCCATGGTTGCGGCTGGTTTGCTGAGTGTAGAGCTGAGGCGCACACTGACTAGAGTTCAGCACAATGTCTGTGCTGTAAAGGCCTTTAATTGGATCATTGGGCTGCAATGCCAGCAGAGGCCATTTGAGATGATTGTGAACATGTGTGTGCTGTTTAAAGAGGTGTAAACGCAGGCTGCTGGAAACACAAGCTGACAGCTATATGGAGCGGACCGAACAGCGTTTCTTCCCACCTCTTTTGTTTCCCCAGACCAAAACAGAATGAGAACTTCTGAGAACACTCCAGCTGAAGAAATGCTAAATCCACATTAGCAGCGCAAGCTCGATCGCCAAGAAAGATCAGTACGAACATGAGGAGTCATTTCTTTCTTCTAAGTTAGCCTAAACAAAATACTGCCAATAGAATAGGACTCTTTGGAGCAGATAAACAGGGGTATAAAGCCCCCCTCCCCAGCATTGAATGATGGAATGATGGTTGGTGCTCCATCCAATACTTTTGGGATGAATTAGAGAGTTGTGGCTGAATGCAATCAAATCCTTACTGCAATGCATCTCCAAAATCTTGTAAAAACCCTTCCCTGGACTGTAGAGACGATTACTCCAACAAAAGCAGGATAGACTCTTCCTTCTTAAATGCCCTTGGTTCAGGAAGAGTGAATGAGGAAGGAGCAGGTGTCCCAAAACTTTTGTCCATATAGTGTATAGTGATGAGAGAAAGTTTGGGCACCCCTGGAACTACCGCTGTTAATATAAATAGTTAAACTAATAAAAAGTGACCTGATTTCACGTTACCGTATATGCACTGTGTGGACAAAAGTATTGGGACACTTGCAAGGTCACTTTTTTATTCCTTATAGTTTTCAAACAACAAAAATCAAAAGTTTGGGCACCCATGCTTGATTAGTAAGGACTGGGGAACGTCCACCAACACTTTTAGTGGCCAGGCAAGAGTGTTTAAATTCTTTTGGGGGATTTCTGCTTATTCTTCCTGCAGAAGGCTTGGGCCGTCTTGCTGCAGTGCACCTTTTAAGGGTCTATAAGTAGATTTTCAATGATGGTTAGGTCGGGGGACTGTTAGGGCCATGGCAAAACCTTCAGCTTATCTTCTTGAGGTAGTCTTGAGGATTTTGAGGTGTTTTTAGGATTATGAATTATCTGGCTGTAGAAACTCCTCCTCCTTTAGCTTGTTTTACAGATGGTTTGATGATTGATGTTTGCTTCCAGATTTTGATGGTAGTCAATTCTTCCCTCTACCAGTAAAAATGTTCTCAGTGCCACTGGCTGCAACACAAGCCACCCCCATGCTTAACAGTTGGAGAGGTGTTCTTTGAATTTCCTTGAAATTCTGCACCCTTTGCTTGTTGCAGCCAAGTAGTTCTTTTTTTAACTTCGTCAGTCCACAGGACTTGTTTCTAACGTGCATCAGCCTTGTTTAGATGTTCCTCTAAAAACCTCTGACGCTGAACTTTGTGGTGAGGACGCAGGAAAGGTTTTCTTCTGCTGACTCTTCCATTAGTGCAGATGTCGCTGCACAGTAGAACAGTGCACCACCACTCCTTCAGAGTCTGTAAAATCTTCATGAAGGTCTTTTGCAGTCACAGAGGGGTTTTGGGTCCTAGCAATGCTTCAAGCAGTTCTCTTGGAAAGATTTCTTGGTTTTTCAGACCTCAACTTGACCTCCAGCGTTCCTATTACCTGCTATTTCTTAATTATGCTAAGAACTGATTAAACAGCTCCCTGAAAACACTTTGCTATCTTCTGATGGTCTTCTCCTGCTTTGTGGGCATCAGTTATGTTAAGGTTCAGAGTGTTGGGCAGCTGCTTAGAGGAGGCCCATGGCTGCTGAATGTTGGGACAATTAGCAGCCATTTCCTAACAATGACTTTAAACAAGACAAAACCCATGACCAGCTAATTAAGTATTATACAAGGGGTATTACTGCATCAGGCTATATTTTAATGAGCTTTGTGGCATGTTCACGGATGCTCTCTAACATACTGAAGATCAACTAGCGGCTAACGGCTAACAACTAACAACTAACGTTAGCAACAGTTACTCTTTAGCATTTTCAGACTGTAGGACAGTGGTGTTTGGGTGAAACCTCAGGTTGCAGTTTGCTACAAAAGACAGGGCCCTTCATAGCCAGATGTCACTCCAGGGCAACACACACACACACATACACACACACACTCACACACACGCTAATACTAACACCCATACATCACAGCAGGGCCTGGGGGCACCCACCATGGTCTGGCTGGTGAAAGTGGACACCCGAAAATGCTGCAACGCACTCGCGTCCCGGGGTAATCCAACACTGAGGGGGAAAGAGAGTGTGAGAGAGTCTCTCTAATTTTACAGCCCTCAACCCCCAATACACAAACACCCATACACACACACACATACACACACACAGAGATCAAGCCTTTTCTCAAGCCTAAGGCGCTCCTGAAGTCGATGAACAGAGCTGCGAAATTCCCCTCATTTAAACCAGGCTAAATCTGTTGCGCAACACAATCTGAGTTTGGGCTTGACAACTTAACCCCCCCGTAACTCAAGAAATATTACTTACATACTGCTACAGTGACAAGAAGAAGGCCGTGCTGTATCGCATCCATGTGGTGCATTGAAGCCCCTGGGAACCAAATCTGGCCCCTCTGGGCCCCCTGTCTCATAGATGTCTTCTTTATTTCACCAGTATTGCTCTCCTCCCGATGTGGAATGGGCAGCCCTAAAAGTGGGTCAGGTTTACATCAGCACCATAGCCAGGCAGATCCCCTGCCCACCACCTAACCGTACCTGAACCGAAGGGCCGACGGGCTTCAGGTGGGGGGACGATGGGGCATGTTTGGATGATGGGGTAGAGTTTGTATCCATATACGGGCTGGAAACTCGGTTCCAGATATCAGAACCTCAGTAAACCCTAAACATCCTCAAGGCTGTGTGCGTTGCCATGGTAACGTTAACACATTTTGCATTCAATCAATCAATCAATCGCTGCATTCATCTCCTGGTCCTGGATAACCTCCAGCTCTGCACACTGTAGTGGTTTCCACAGGAGGTCCTCCCCTGACCAGGGTTGGAAACCTGTCCTCTAGAACTTCTAGAGTTTCCTCAAAATGGACCAAATTGGGATAACTAGACGACGGGGCAGAGCATCTTCTGAACATCAGGCAGGTTTCACGGGGCTTTTCTGGTATGCAGTGGTCAGTACCAACCAACTACCAAGTGCTCCAAGTTAAGACAACTGCTGAACCTCGTCTAGTGGAGATGAACCTTATCCATGCAGGCCCCTCCTTACAACATACAGGACTTGTGGGATCTGCTGCTACCATTTTTGGTGCCGGACACCACAGGACATGGGTCAGAGCTGTTTTGGTGGCGTGAGGGGGACCTTTGTCTACTGTAGATAGAAGCAGCCGTGGACATTCAGAACCTAACAGAGGTCCCAAGGCGTTTTCCCCTCAGCCACAGAACTCACTGCTAATCACATTTCTTTGCTTACATAATTTCCCACATCATCTGCCTGACTATGTGTAGAGCTTCGGTCAGGGTGTTGAATAATATTCTTACGCATTCACTGGCCACTTTATCAGAAACCCCTCGCTGGTACACACTCTTCAAAAGTATAGATGCTACCATGGAGGATACCATTTGGGAACCACTGTTGGTTTAAAAAAGAACCCTTAATGTTATAGAGATGTATGTGTGAAGAACGTGGGCTAGAGGGGTAAAAACACCCCACCCCCCCCCACACACACACACACACACATGTAACTGTGTTCTCTGGAATTAAGGTTGGTTCTGCACACAGTACTTTTGGGATGAGTTGGGGATGATAAGGTGGAGTGGTGATCAACCAACATCCTGACCTCACAAATGCTCTTGTCGCTGGATGCAATCAAATCTTTACAGCAATGCAAGTTCCAAAAAGTTCCAAAATTTAGTAGAAAGCCTTCTTCCTTGGACGGAAGAGCCAGTAAACTCTTTTTAATACCCTTGATTTCAGAAGAAACAATGAATGATCAGGTGTCCCAATACTTTTGTCCATGTAGTGTAGGAGAATGTAGTGTTAGGAGTCTCATTCAAGGACTCTTATTGGTGTAGTGTGGTATGTTCGCATAGCCAGGGGATTGAACCCCACTCTGCTAAAGGGAGGGTGTGTTGCTACCCACTACGCCAAAAACCAATCATACAAGTATGTGGTGTCATACAATCAAACCACAAACTTGCTAATTGGTGATTATAAGCTTTCACGGCTTATAAACGACACCAGACGTACTGACTGATCAGACCCTTTTTGGCTGAGAGGAGGATTGTGTAGAGTGGCTTTTATATTTTGGCATACTTTAAGGGACCAGGCTGCGGTGCGTGCCTGCTATAGTCCCACTTAAGTGGGCACTGTCCCCCAGGCGAGCCCCAGGCTGGTCTAGGCCCTGCGTTCGCCTTCCTCTGCAGGACAGTGGAGTCATTGAAATAGCAGGGATGATCCCCCACCACCTCCCCCCCCACCAACAATAGCATATTATCCGCAGGAATCTCTAGGTCTTCCAAAGGGAAAATGCTCCTTTTCTCAGTGTCACGCTGATGAGAAAGCTCCACCAACCTGACACTGAAGTGAGCCATTTAAGAGCAGCGAACAGTAGCGGCCATTCATGAGCGCCCGCAAGCAGAATGGCCTCTCTCTCTCTCTCTTTCTCTGTCCCTCTGTCTCTCTCTCTTTCTCTCTCTTCCTCCCCTTGTTTAAGACGCAGAAAAAGGGGGGAAGCTCGTGAGGAGCGCGGCGGACAAGGCCCCGCAGAAACCCGAGCAGCCAGCTGACTCGCACATGAATAGAGTGAGGCACAATGGGAAAAACGCTGGCCAGCACAATCCGCCCGCTTTATTGGCCCAGACCACTCCACACCGATAAATAGATAATGAAATGAAGAGAGAGGAGCATCCACTGGCCTTGCAGACTAATGGCTGGCATGCGCACACACAAACACACACACACACACACACACACACACACACACACTCATACTTACTTTTATGCAGTGTCAGGACATGAATAGTAATCTACACAAATATATATGTGTGTGTGTGTCTTTATACATACATGCATATACAAGCCTAATATGTACTAGTACATGTCCCATGTTTATTACATATCACAGTTTTTTCACATAATGTCATTTATTACAAATTAATCCGCCCACAATATTTTCATTAAAAATGTTGATTGTTTGTTTATGTTTTTTATTTTTTTTTAAGTTATTATTTTGGAGAGGTTTATACAGTATCTATCTATTTTATACAGCATGTACTTACATGTTATACTTAAACATTTAATACATTTTCTGTAGGTAAATCATTTAACTTTATATATATATATATATATATATATATATATATATATATATATATATATATATAAACTTTTTATTTACTGGTCATATTTTTGCAGTTCAAAAAAAGAGTGATACCTTTAAGCACGGTGATTCTAACATATTGGAAAGTATAAAACATATATACATATATATACATATATATATATATACACAAGTGTTTGTTTTTTATATATATAAACAAACACTTGTGTATATATATTTTTTTTTCTTTAATTATATATATATACGAGTGTTTGTTTTTTTATATATATATATATATATATATATATATATATATATATATATATATAAACGAACACGCATATATATATAATTAAAGAAAAAATATATATATATATATAATATGTTTTATACTTTCCGATGAAACCTCTCTATAGCAGGCAGGCACATTATCTATCTATCTATCTATATATATATATATACACACACACACACACACACACACATTTTTTCCATGACCACAATGAAGTGGTTTTTACTTCTTCGGTTTCGTTTCTATTGGTTGGACCTGTTTTAATCTATGTCACACGCACACACATACACACACACACACACACACACACACACACACACACATTGAGGTCAGCACCACTTGATTTTAAAAACCTGATTCACAAATGTGCTGATGTGATCCCTGAGACGAGTCTAAAATCAGATTAAAATGAAATGTGGTAATGGCTGAGGACTTAATGTCAGCTGATTCTCAGTTGGAACATTCAATTGCGTGAAGAAAAGAAGGCCTTTAGTTCGGTTCCATTGAATATTGCATTCTTAAAAATGAAAGAGCCATAAAGGGTCCTTTAACCTATTGGGTTTGAGTGATGAACAGGCCGGCCTTTAACAAACCATCTCAGGCTGAGATTTCTTCGCTTGACTTTTTAAAGGTTAGCTCAATCCTAGTCGAGCCGCTAGTAGGACATGCGTTGACTAGTCCACGAAGACAAATCCACCAGTCCATGGCGGAATGGGCAGCAGTCGACTGGACGAGGGCAGGGCCTGAAATACGAGCGCTAAACACAGACTCAGAGTACTGTAGTATGTAAACACTGCACACGATGATACCCATTCCACTGCCAGCTAAATCCAGGGGGAACTTTTCCAACCTGTTTGCAGGTTCGCTGAATGATTCTCGCTTTCAGAGAGTGTGTTTGTGTGTGGAGAGATGACAGCTGCCTGCTACTAGCATTTAGCTTGATAACCAATCATTTGTTTCCAGACGCTGCAAAAAAAGCAAGGATAGCCAAGGCCAGTGTAGATTCTCTCTGTGACCATGTGGTCATTTCAGTGCAGAATTAACCCCAGACTGTCTGTGTGCTTCCGTGGACAGAGCGGCTAAAGCTGAAAGTCCCTGAAATATAGCAGTGCAGACATCCCATCTCTCGAACTGCTAACGAACACTGCTTTCCACCAACGCCCAGAACGCTCAACTCCAGTGAAGTTATACGGACTAGCATAAGACAAATAGCCGTGAATAGCCGTGCAACCTCACCAAAAGCCTCTTACTTTAAATGGGAAAGGGTATTTGACTGAGACACAAAGTAACCAATCAGAAAAGGTTATTTTGAGTCATTTTGAGGAAGTACGTTTTTAGGACAAAACAACAATGGAAAACAAAGCAATGTAAATGTCACAATCCGGCTTAACATAGACATAGGCAAAGTGTCCGAAACTGACACTAACTCAATGTCTACAAATAGAGGCCTTGGCAAGTTTTTAACCCCTTGAACCCCAGGCTTTTAAAGTTTTCATTTAAGGCCTGTTTATTCAGTAACGTCTATAAATGATTCAGTTACTGCGATTCGTTTTTAAATGTATAGTATAAATGAGACGGTAAATGAGACGGTTCAATATCTAGTATACATGATTCTGTATCTATTACAAATTACAAATGACATTATCTACAATAAATACTTTATTATCTAGTATAAAATATTTAGTATGTAGTGATGAAGTGATTCAGTATCTACTATAAATGATGTGGTTTCTACAATAAATGTTTTGGACTTTACAGTAAATGGTTCAGTATCTAGTATAAACAATTCAGTATCTATGATAAATAATTTGGTGTTTTACAATAAATGATTCAGTATCTAGTATAAAGGATTTTGTATCTAGTGTAAATGATTCAGTGTCAACTAGAAATGTGTCTACAATGACTTATGTGGTATGTACTATAAATGATTCAGTGTCCGCAATAAATGATTCAGTATCTAATTTAAATGTTGTAGTATCTACAATAAATTATACAGTGTCTACAATAAATGATTCAGTAAATAGTAGAAATGATTCAGTATTTAGTGTAAATGATTCAGTATCTAGTAGAAATGATTTAGTATTTAGTATAAAGGATTCTGTATCTACTAGAAATGATTCAGTATTTAGTATAAATGATTCAGTATCTAGTAGAAATCATTCTGTATTTAGTGCAAAGCATTCCGTATCTAGTAGAAATGATTCAGTATTTAGTATAAAGGATTCCGTATATCTAGTAGAAATGATTCAGTATTTAGTATAAATGATTCAGTATCTAGTAGAAATGATTCAGTATTTAGTATAAATGATTCAGTATCTAGTAGAAATGATTCAGTATTTAGTATAAAGGATTCCGTATATCTAGTAGAAATGATTCAGTATTTAGTATAAATGATTCAGTATCTAATAGAAATGATTCAGTATTTAGTATAAAGGATTCCGTATATCTAGTAGAAATGATTCAGTATTTAGTATAAATGATTCAGTATCTAGTAGAAATGATTCAGTATTTAGTATAAAGGATTCCATATATCTAGTATAAATGATTCAGTATTTAGTGCAAAGCATTCCGTATCTAGTAGAAATGATTCAGTATTTAGTAGAAATGATTCAGTATCTAGTATAAATGATTCAGTATCTAATAGAAATGATTCAGTATTTAGTATAAAGGATTCCGTATATCTAGTAGAAATGATTCAGTATTTAGTATAAATGATTCAGTATCTAGTAGAAATGATTCAGTATTTAGTATAAAGGATTCCGTATATCTAGTAGAAATGATTCAGTATTTAGTATAAATGATTCAGTATCTAGTAGAAATGATTCAGTATTTAGTATAAAGGATTCCATATATCTAGTATAAATGATTCAGTATTTAGTGCAAAGCATTCCGTATCTAGTAGAAATGATTCAGTATTTAGTAGAAATGATTCAGTATTTAGTATAAATGATTCAGTATCTAATAGAAATGATTCAGTATTTAGTATAAAGGATTCCGTATATCTAGTAGAAATGATTCAGTATTTAGTATAAATGATTCAGTATCTAGTAGAAATGATTCAGTATTTAGTATAAAGGATTCCATATATCTAGTAGAAATGATTCAGTATTTAGTGCAAAGCATTCCGTATCTAGTAGAAATGATTCAGTATTTAGTAGAAATGATTCAGTATCTAGTAGAAATGATTCAGTATTTAGTATAAAGGATTCCGTATATCTAGTAGAAATGATTCAGTATTTAGTATAAATGATTCAGTATCTAGTAGAAATGATTCAGTATTTAGTATAAATGATTCAGTATCTAGTAGAAATGATTCAGTATTTAGTATAAAGGATTCCGTATATCTAGTAGAAATGATTTAGTATTTAGTATAAATGATTCAGTATCTAGTAGAAATGATTCAGTATTTAGTATAAAGGATTCCGTATATCTAGTATAAATGATTCAGTATTTAGTATAAAGGATTCCGTATATCTAGTATTAATGATTCAGTATTTAGTATAAATGATTCAGTATCTAGTAGAAATGATTCAGTATTTAGTAGAAATGATTCAGTATTTAGTATCAATGATTTTAGTATCCACAATAAACAATAAATGATTTAGTAACTAGTATAAATGATTCAACGTCTACAATAAATGAGTCAGTATCTAGTAGAAATGATTCAGTAATTACTGTGAATCTGAGAATCTGTAAGTTGCTTGGTTTGATGGTGAGTATGGTCCCACATACGGGCCTTTAGAGCTCCGCTCTGTGCAGTTCATATATATGGATGCTAAGCCTTTGTGACGCCACAACCACAGTGCGGGAGACATGCACAAACACAGGGTCTCCTTGTTCTAACGGCAGTCTGGAAAGAACTTCTTTAGCTTTTCATATCAAACTAAATCAACAGCACTGAGAAATCCGGGTTCATTAAAAAGCTGAGGAGGAGAAATGTGAACTCTTCAGCTTTAGTTGTCAAGCGTTTAAGAAATTCTGCGTATCGTAAAGGTTGTATATCAGTTCAAGACTTTCCTACAACTGCACATGAGAGCCAAGAAGCGTTGAGGAGCCTTTATTATTAAATGGAGCGCAGAAGTCATGTCATGCTTAGACTTTGAGATGCATGGAGGTGTATTATTGTAGCACCTCAGGGCCCTCGGCTCGTACGTCTTACTCTCCTTAAGCCAGTAAACAATGATCCTCTGCTCTGTTTACCTGAGAGGGACACAGTGCAGTGATAGCAGAAGCACCTGGAGTTCATTCAGATCCATCATGAGTCTGCTTTAGGGCAGAGAGACAGAGAGAGAGAGAGAGAGAGTGAGGGAGAGAGAGAGAGAGAGAGAGAGAGAGAGTCTCACTGGGTACTTAAGGTATTTTTAGGTAAATTCAGGACAAAGAGGAGAGCACTGCAGCGCTGGATTACATTACAAGGAAGGATGGGCCTGGGCCACTCGATATTCATGTATGTGATAAGAGACTGAATTGAATGGTGGTGGTGGTGGTGGTTGGGGGAGGAGGGGGCAGTTTGGGGGTGTGTGGGGTGGGGTGGGGGGGGCGTATCTAAACACTTACACAACAGACAGAAGTGCAGTGAAGGCGCTGCGGAGGACAATACGCTGCATTGTAACTGCTGTGTAATGACTTGTTGAATTGCAGCAGGAGCTGGCAGTGTGTTGCGGGACCGGAGTGAACTGAGCGCGGCTGCAGGCCCTCAGTCAGCGCCGTTATCTGTCCTGCTCCAGCAGCTTTTATCAGCCAGCACACACTGCCAGCTGTAACAGCTCAGAGAGATGCCTTCTTCTGTTTTCCTTCACTTTGCTGAGCTTGAGCTCGCTGCGATCACTGTAGCTTCAATCATCAGAAAGCTGTCCTTCTTAAAAAGCCCCTTTAATGAACTTTTATTATGAGATTCTTTAGATAGTATATACACAAACGCACAATTTCAAATATCTAATTTTATGATGAATGGACCAGTAGAAATGCTCCAAAATGACTTGGAAAAAAATCTGTTTCCATTGACTTCCATTTAAACTTAGGAAGGTTTTTTCCTTCTCTCATAAAATTGACATTTTGGGGGTTTTGGGGGGTTGATGGACAGTGATGGGACAAATGTTTATGTATGTATGTGTTGTTGTTATTAACAATGTACTTTAAAATATGACATAAAAAATCATTATCATACGATAAGATCAAGATATGTGTGTGTGAGTAAGTTGGTGTGTGTGTGGTAGCCTGTGACAGACTGCTGCCTTGTCCAGGGGTGTATTTCCTGAGTAGGCTCTGGACACACTGTTCGACCCACTGTTCTTCCTGATCAGGAAGATGCATTATTATTATTATTATTATTATTATTATTATTATTATTATTATTATTTGTTTATATGTTGTTTACTACATTATTGATGCCTCTATTATTATATACTAAGACTGTGCATAATAAGGTGTGGCCTGTATTCCTAAATTGCAAGTAAACAAATAAAATGAACACATATAAAAATACACAAATAAATACTCATTAATCATGTTTAATATATAATAACTATCATAACAATTAATAATGGAATCATTCAATCATTATTATAATAAATGCAACAAACCATATTACACAACACTACTACTACTACTACTACTACTACTAATAATAATAATAATAATAATAATAATGCTGTGTTTTATGTAAAGGTTCAGAGATCATTTTCCAGGTGTTTAAAAATGAAAGGGTGCTAAAGGCAGAGATTTACTGGATTCCCTCTAAACAGCCAATCAGACAGCGACATCTAGTGGATCAGAAGGTAATTCACACCTGAACTCTCTCAAACTTTCTTGAGGCAAAATGTGTCAAACAACAACAACAATACTGTGACTACTACTACTACTACTACTACTACTAATAATAATAATAATAATAATAATAAAATAATAAAATAATAATAACAATAATAACAAATAATTACAACAATAATTAACTAAGCTGCATTATATGTTGTACTTTACTATTATACTGCAACCCTACAGTGTACAAAGTCTATACAGAAACAACACATGTAAACAAACAAATAAACAGATATAAATAAATTACAAAATTACTGCCACACATTCCAGGAAGCTGCTCAGACACCAAGCCACAAAATATAGAAACAGCAGTATTTTAACAGTTTAATGGCTCAGAAAATGTGTCCTGCTAAAATCATGTGCTTGGAGTTGCTGTGCTTACAAAAATATTAAGTCTTTTTTTACTTAAAAGTTTGTATTATTTTTTTCCTGTGTTAAACCTGAGTGTCAATTCAACGCAGCCAGCAGCCAGCAGGGGGCGCCTGCACCCTCCCTACTAATAAATACATACTGCTTACTACTACTACTACTACTACCACTAATAATAATAATAATAATAATAATAATACACACATAAATACACACACACACACACACATATATATATATATTAGTAATACACACTACATAATGATAAATACTGCATACCTAATAATGCATAATACATACACAACATGGACAAAAGTATCGGGACACCTGCTCATTCATTGTTTTTACAAAATAAGTGTATCCTGCTTTTGTTGGAGTAGCTGTCTCTACAGTCCAGGGAAGGCTCCCCTCTAGCCCACCCTGGCATTAGGCAGCATGGTGCTAATCGGTACCTGCTCATCTGCTCCAGAGAGTCCTATTCTATTGGCAATATCTCTACAGAGACTACAGAGACTAGTCAAGCTGTTTGTTTGCCTTTGCACATCTGTGTCAGCAAGGGGTGCTACTAAAGTGGCTGACTGGATTCCTTAGAAAGGGTGTCCAGAAATATTCGGACACATAGTGAATGTGAATGAGGCTCAATTGTAAAACAGCTAACATTTAATTTTAATGTTTTTTTTTTTACCGCTTAATTGATTGATTAATAGGTGTGATTTGGTTTGTGAAAGCGCAGAGACAGAAAACCCTGTCTAGTGTAACATCTGCAATCAGCGTGACGCGCTAACGTTGCGAAAAACTACATTTCCCAGCAGCCCTTCTCAAATCTCGCCGGCCAGATCTCTCTCTGGCCTTGTTGGTCCTGTGGTATCGCGAGAGTAGCGTGTCGCTCTCCAGTACCCGACCAAAAAGCTGTCAGTGAGGGCAGAGCGGGGCACGAATTACAGAAAACACCCCGCTGTCATTCAAACGAGTGTGTAAATGTTTAAAGACCCGGTTTTGCAGCGGTGTCGATTTGCGGGCTGGAAGTGAAACGGAGGGAAACGGCAGCAGCGTCTCCCATTCAAACCGCCCAGGGCCGAGTAGACTGCCTGACTGACACCGGGCTGCTGCTGCTGCTGCTGCTGCACCACAGCGGGCAAATGGCGTTGAAAAGGATCCAGAAGGTGAGCGAGGAGGCTGTTTATGGGCTGTGTGGAAAACGTCAGGGCCTTGGTTAAGCTTCTTCTCGTCTACGGTCGAGACTGTTAGCTCCTGGGTCTCGTTTCGTGTTGCTACGTGCGGTTGTGTTGTTGTTGTGAAAAGCGATGCTGGCAAATCCGGAAAAATCCAGAGAGTGAAAATCCGCTCCGGGATTTCGATCCGACCGCATGGATTGGCGCGGCTGCGGGTGGGCTGCTGCGGAGCCGTCCAGGCGGTCGGAGGTAAAACGTGGGGCGGAATTGTGCTTTCTGGACCTGGATTTGCGAAATCCAGCTCCGGCGAAAAGCAGCCTCGTCTAAAGACAAAGACGAATGGTGGATGAAGGCTCGCCATCCTTCGACGTGGTTTATTTCTTTTTTAATTATTTTATAAGATTTGTCATGTTTGTTGTATTATTCCACCCAAATCGTGCTGCTGTCGGTGTTATTAAGAGCGGAGTCTGTTATCATTGGGGTTGTGCTGTAATCAGGGCTCACATAACGTTACACAGACGCACACCACAATACAGGGTGGAGGGGTGAGGGTGAGGGTGGGGGCCTGGCCTGCCTTTATTCTGCTTTGCCACAGGTAAGTGTGGTGGTGGTGGTTGTGCAGGGATGGTGCACTTTAACTTAAACAAGTGTGAAAATGCAGTGTGTGTGTGTGTGTGTGTGTGTGTGTGTGTGTGTGTTTGCTTGGAAGGGAATGCAGCCACAGCAGCAGCAGCAGCTGCTCCAAGCTGCCAAACACTGAATGTCAGTGTGGCCATATATGGCTTGGCAAATAGGGCACTGGGACAGTGTAGGGTATTTTTAACAGATTTACCACGCTGCCTCATACACACCACCTTTCATCACAGAATTACATCCAGAGTAAAAGGAGCGGTTCACCAGAAAAATGAAATTCGCACAGATTCATCTCTGCCACAGATGCGGTGGATCAGCGACCTGTCTGAAGTTCACTTCTCTAGTCCTGCACTGGACTTAAGAGGTTAACGTAGTGAGAAACGAGTGGAAGTCTAATAATTATTCATTAATAAGGCCTTAAATACCTTAGAGAAATGTCCAACTCCGGCTATAAGGCTGTAATTAATAATAATAATAATAATAATAATAATCTTAAAAAAAAAGAGCATGATGTATTTGATTTAGGATTAGACAATATAACATATGTATATCATATAACATAATGTTTTTTTTTTATTGTGCCAGCTAAAAAGTAAATCATAAAATCATGCAGTGTCTCAAAATAACCCATAACGGATCTTGTGGACAAGCAATAGAGCTTTAAAAGATTGTAACTTGACCTTCCCAATATGGCGGATGTGTTGACGCTGTGTCTTACAGTAAGATGTTGTTTTCCAACCAAAAATGTATGAAAATATGTTTAGCATTTTAGTGCTGAAAAAGTATGAAAATGATATATTAATCGTATGTCATTAAAGTGGACTTGGATGTTTTAGGTATTCGTAAGCAAATGTACGTCATAAAAATTATGCCTTCAATGTGGAAGTGAGGAATATGATATTTTATCATTATTGTGATGTGGATTTGTGTCGCAATAAACAACTTGCTTTTCAGAATGTATCGTATAAGATTTGTAATGTGGATGTGAGTAATATGATATTTTATAGTTGCAATAATTGCAGTATTTGTGTCATGTTTCCAGGACAGTATTAGACTTAGTGCTCATTAGTTAGACATAGTGCAGCACATATTGAATAACAAACATAATAATAAAGAGTTTTTAACATAAAAAGGAATAAATGTTTACAATAACCGCCAACATGAGTGTGCATGAGCAACACGATTTTACAAGATCTTAACCTTTCCATAATGGTGGCTGTGCAAACGCTATGTCATACAGTAAGACATTATTTTTTGTTTTACCACCAAATAATAATCAAAATAATTATTAACGAGGTTGTATCTTCATCCATTACCTTGGAAATTAGTTGTGTTTTTGAAAAACTACATATTTTTCCAAATCTGATTGTAAAGAAGCAGCAGAGCTTTAAAAGGGGTCCGGTTAGACTGAGAGCATCAGAAATGCCTGTTGACCCATCAACACAAACTGCTTCATTGAATTTACAGTGAGGGCTAAATGTATAATGCAGAAACTATAAACCTGTAAGCCACATAGTCAAGGCCGTAACTTTGGGTTGAACACTAGGGCAGGGGGTTGAACAGGACTTTCAGTGGATGTTTTTTTTTTTGTTTTTTTTTTTTACATATTAACATTATAAATAAACACACTTGTAACACAATATATTTGTTGCCTTTTTTAATACATGTGTGTTTGTTTACAAGTGGATCTTGACCTTTCCAATATGGCGGATGCGTAGGGGCAGTGTTACTGCCAAGTAATTATTTTTTAAATGAGTTATTATTATCAGGGATGTGCTAAATAAATGAATGTATTTTTAATGTTTAGGTTCTTAATTGCAAAAAAGTGCTTAAAATGACAGTATAATATATAATATAATAATAATAATAGTGTAATAAATATGGTATATCAGCAAGTTTAACATTAATATTTAGTAATGTACCGTTTTTAAAATCTACGACATACATTATATGACTATTTTTATTATAAACGTTATATTATAAATAATTAACATATTTATTATTTTAAAAATCATCTGGTGTGTAACATTTGAATGTATTCTGGGTCATAGATTTAGCGTCACTATTGTGTACAACAGTCAAAACCACTGCCAGGTGATCTGATTCCATTGGCCTCTGTCAAGGGGTGGGATATGCATATAATATATTAATACAAATATACATATTATGTTGTTGTGTTGATGTGCTGGAAGCAGGAAAATGATGACTAGACGACGGGGTCACAACATCTCCAAGTCATCAGGCTGGTCTCCTGTTATGCAGTGGTCAGTACCTACCAAAAATGCTCCAATAAAGGTCAACCTGTGAACCAACGACAGGGCCATGGGGTGTGACGGCTAGCCCCTGTAGTCTGGTCCCACAGCAGAGTAAGGACTGTATATAAAGGTCGTATCTTCTTTTTTTGCAGGCTTATATCACCTCACTGTTCTTAGTTGGGTTCTGAATGATACGCGTGAGCTGAGCGAGTCGTGGCCTGTTGCGTCTATGGGTCATTTCAAATGTTAAAGCTGAGAAGGAGGCAAGGACGCCAGAGCTGGAAATAGCAACACGTCCACCATTGCTCTCGCAGAAACCACTAGAAACATGATCTGGCTCTTTTTTGACTCCAAACTAAAGCTCAAACCCGGCAGCCAAAAAAAGAGGGTTCTTCTAAGGTTCTTCAGTAAAGGCAGTAGTTATGTATGTTTATTTTATTCAGTGCACAATGCATTGTGCCACCACAACAGATCTGTCCATTCGAGGCCTGAACTCCACAAGACCTCTGAAGGTGTCCTGCTGTGGTATCTGTGGCACCGAGACCAACGTTAGCAGCAGATCCTTTAAGTCCTGTAAGTTGTGAGGTGGGTGGGACCTCCATGGATTCATCAGTGAGCCTTATGAGCCCACGACCCTGTCACCAGTTGTCCTTTCTTGGAGCACTTTTGGTAGGTCAGGGCTGTCCACTGCATACCGGAAACACCCCATAAGACCTGCCTGATGTTTTTGGACATGTTCTGACCCAGCCAGTCGTCTCGCAGAAAACCGCTTTTAACACCTTGATCTCCTTCAAGAACTGACTGTTCACTCGATGTCTGATATAGCCACCCCTGGACAGTTAGTTATTCACCCAGCCTGTCAGTGGTGCTAATGTTATGGCTAATGGGTGTATTGTCCAGGAGGTGTAGTAGGGCTGTGCATGTTGCCCTGCTCCGGTTAAGTTTTGTATTCGAGTGAAAAACCTACACCAGCGTTGCTGACAGCTGAACTCCAGCAGCTAACTTTAGAGGAGCCTTTTCTGGAGGCGTGAGTCAGGCTGTAACTTGCATACCTCAACTGGCAGCTTCTGCTCCAGTAAACCAGGCCTCTGGCTTCAGTAATAGTTTGGTGAAAAATCTCATTTACACCGTTTCCTTCAATGTACCCCAGTACCAAGGTCTGCGAGCTCTTTAGTTTGCACTGTAGCGACCAAGCTAACGTAGCTAATAAGGAATAGAAGCTTAAGACCATCATTTGCTAGGCCGTGTGTGAGCTGTATGCCTGAACCGTCACATACTGCCCCCAAACCACATTCAGCTTCATCTCTAACACAAGCTACCAGTGTAACCAAGCCCACTCAGCTTCCCACCCTGCCGGATCTCTAAACCTGTACGTCACTGTATCGACCCTCCCATTTTTGAAAGCTGAACTAGGGCTGGAAATAGACTTTGAGACCATTTATATAAAATAGACTGTTTGTAGTAGGGATGTACCGATCATCAACACTGATGATGATATATATATACACACACACACACACACACACACAGATACTTACGTTACGTATATCATTTTTATATATAAATATATATATATATATATTTTAAAAATGTTATATGTAATGTAAATATCTTTGTATGTGTGTGTGTGTATATATATATGTGTATAGATAATATCATAACATCTTTTTCATATATATGTACATGTGTGTGTGTGTGTGTGTGTGTGTGTGAAAAAGAGAGAATTATACACATATATACACAAAATGTCAGATTTTCAGTTTTTCCAGTAGTCATGGATATTTTAGACCCACTTTCTATTTATTTACATTTATTAACATATAACATATGTGGAGAAAAAATACATATTTGAACAAAATGTAAATAATAATGTATTTTTTATGCCTTTACTTTTGCACATACCATGCTTAATGAATATCACTATTACAGTTCAGTAAAAAAAATTATTAAGTTCAGTTAAGCAAAACACACAGTTATAATTTCGAGTGTGTAGAAATGTTTCTGTACAGGATGTGTATTTTTTACACTTTTAATGAAAGTCAATGTTAAATCATTTTGCTCCAGCTCATTTTGGTGCATTTCTATTGGTCCAGAGCAACTACCAGATTCACATTATATCAGAAAGTGACACATAACAAATGCTTTTTGTGTGACAGTTATGGCAGGTAGCGTCACTACACCAAGCTGTATTGCAGAGTATCGTCCTATTCAAGAGCTCTGTAAACCTCCAGACCCCCAGTGAAGGATGGGAAATGTAAAGGGAATAGCAGTGATGGTTCCTGTAGTGTAATTTGTTTGTGTTCACTGTGTCCATATTGATCAGACTATGTGTGATATCACCCTTTTCCAAGCACTGGGTCTTGCTCACACTGCTGTTCTGTGGCCTGTTGTAAAATACTATCAAATGGCTGGAATCGTTGTGTTCATTGGCAGTGGTCCCGGCGCCCACTCCGATATCCCTGCGTTTAGACCCGCTCGGTGTCGAGTCAGGGAATAGAGAGTGGGCGTGTTGGCAGCTTTTTACATCCTTCATCATAACTCGGCGCTGTGCAGATTGGGCCGAATGCCAGATGTAGGAACTGATCTTTTGCAAATAAACACTACCAAGCCAGGTGGGCACAGGCTGTTTCACTACAGCCAGTGTTTAAAGGGAACAGTCTTACATTCATTTTCTTGCATTCTGTTTTATACTGTCATACCATCTGTGTAGGTTAAGCACCCCTCCGATTCCTGTGTCTGACCTGAGAACAGCTGAATAAGCAGGAAGGAACTATATAATATCCAAAATAACGACCAAAAAAAGTCCTTAACTTTGATGGAAGTCAATGTAAATAAGAGTTTATTCAGAGTAATTTAGAGCATTTCTATTGGTCCATTCATCCAGAATCATTTACACAGTGTGCAGAAGCAGCTACGAGGTTCAAACTTCGTAGCAAACTACAAACAGACAAAAATTGAAATACGTTTTCATTGGTTTTCATTGAACAACAGTAAGATATATATGTATACACACTATATGGACAAAGTATTGAGAGACCTGCTCATCCATTGTTTTTTACTGAAACCAGGGGTATTAAGGGTAGTGATCATCCAACATCCTGTCCTCACTAATGCTCTTGTTGCTGAATGCAATCAAATCCACACAGCAATGCACCTTCAAAACTTAGCCGGAAGCTTTCTTCCCTGAACAGTAGGAACGGTTACTCCAACAAATGCAGGAGAAACTCTTTTAATACCCTTGATTTCAGAAGAAAGAATGAATGAATGAACAAGTGTCCCAATACTTTTGTCCACATAGTATATACAAACACCGATCAGCCGCCTCCCTATTTTGACTCCATTATTTTAGTCCAGACTGTAGTCCATGTGTTTCTCTGCGTACTCTGTTAGCCTCCTTTCACCCTGTTCTTCAGTGATCAGGACCCCACAGGACAGACCACCACAGAGCAGGTAGATGGTATTTGGGTGGTGGGTCATTCTCAGCACTGCCGACTGAAGCTGCTAGTCAATTTTTTCCTCTACAAAAAGATCTGTTGATGATGCCGTTTATCTTCAACGGCGTGCATCTCATATATGTTCACTAGAAAGTAGGTCCCACTCTAACTGGGCCACTTCAGGGCGTTTGCTTTCGCCCCCTGGAGACAGTTGTGTTGTTTACCTAGTGTGTCTGGGGTGTTAAACAGGACTGTGTAAGAAGGCAAATACAGGACAGCCCTTTCTGTAAGGGGTTTCTCTCATTCCTGCATTTCGTCTGTGTTTACACTTGTGCAGCCCTGCAGAAGTCCATGAGACCAGAGTCCAAGGGTTCAGCCAAGACACCCCAGTAGAGCTCTCCAAATTCTGGAATGAGAAGGAAATGAGAGCTTTGTCTCTCATGTCTTTTATATTCATCATGTTTAATGTTTGTTTTATTTATTTTATTTGCTTTACTTATTTATATTTTTTGTTGATTTTTCCTTTTTTTATTTTTTTTTATTTTTTCTTTTGAACTGAATTGCAGGATCATTGTTAATATTGTTGGATAATATGTAATGTGAAAATCCTACGAATAAATTTATCCCAAATAAATCGCCTGCCCGGTGATGGCGTATTAGTGGCAGTTAAAAAAGAGGTGGTGGCTGGTTTTAGTCCTACCCTCCTAGTGTCGGGAGCATTGCTCGTGCTAGGGGAAGATACAAACAGGTGGGTTAATTGGAAGTACCAAACTGGGAGGAAAAGGTGAAAATGTTGGCAAAACAAAAATTTACCAAATACATTTTTTTTGTAGTTATTATTATTTATTTATTTAAAATGTTGTTGTTGTTTGCTTTTTTTTTTTTTTTTTTTACAGATTCTCAAAAAAAAAAACAGTGTGGAATTTATAATGAATAGTTCACATGAAAAGATTGTGGTTCATTTCGTGGTGTGTCTAAACCTCCAACCACTAGATAGCAACTTACCTATTCTTTTTCTCAGATCTTACTCAAATTATGGTGTTTTTTATATACTGGGACAGTTTTCCTAAAATGCATTTGAAAAAAAAAACTCAGTATATCACCTTGCTTACATTATCGCATTATATCACTAGATATTGAATCGTAACCCCTGTATCGTGATCTGTATCGCATCGCCAAGTTCTTGCCATCAAACAGCCCTATTGGTTAACCAGCTGCTTCAATGCTCAACATCATTATTAATTATAATGCAGAAACTGTTCTGGGCTATTTAGCAACCGTTTGGTTTAGCATACTTGTGGAGTCCCACAGGGTTCTATTTCGGGGCCTATGAAACTTCTATTAATAATGACAGTAATGTAGTTATGAGGGTGACAAAGCATGGGCCTACATACAGGGTCTAAGAGGCAAATACTTAATACTGGCAGTGGTGTTGTTTTTGCCCGGGTGTGTTAGAGACAGATTAGCTTTATGGCTGAAGTGGCTTCTATACTGTATGTCCTCAAAGTCGAAGCCGGTAGTACTAAAACTGTACGTCTCATATTGGTATTTCTTTTCTCCTCAGGAGTTGACAGACCTCCAGAGGGACCCACCTGCGCAATGTTCAGCAGGGCCAGTGGGAGAAGACTGTAAGTGCTGAAGATAAATGAATGACTATGTTTCCAGTCTTTGCAACCATTACCCATTAGCTTGTACTCAGCAGCAGCTAGTACTATCAGACCAGTGACATTATCTGCTGTAATAGATATTTCTGAAATGCATTAATACTGTTATTCGTGTCCTCAAAATGAATGACACTGTTGTGTTTTCCAGTGTTTCACTGGCAGGCGACAATAATGGGGCCGGTAGGTTCATGTTTTGCTTTTTTCCCCCACTCAGTTTGCTTCTAGTTTTATTCTTTACCTATATATATGTATATATGAACAAAAAGTATTGGGACACCTGCACATTCATTGTTTCTTCTGAAATCAGGAGTATTAAAATAGTTTACCCTTTGGTTGGAGTAACCGTCTCTACTGTCCAGGGAAGAAGGCTTTCTACTAGATTTTGGAGGAGCATTGCTGTCAGGATTTAATTGCATTTAGCAACCAGAGTGTTCATTAGCTCAGGGATGATCACCACCCCACCTCATCATCCCCAACTCTCCATCTCATCCCAAAAGTACTGGAACGAGCCCCAGCCATCATTCTAGAGAACACAGTTCCTCCACTGCTCCTCCACAGCTCAATTCTGGGGGGGCTTTATACCCCCCTCTAGCCCACACCTGGCATTAGGCAGCATGGTGCCAATAGGTTCATGTTTATCTGCCGAATTCTATTAGCTGTACTGCTCTACAGGGACTAGACAAGCTGTGTGTGAATGTGTAATTGCACATGTGTGTCAGCAATGGATGCAACTTAAAGCTTTTTAGCCAAATGCACCGATTACAAGAGGTGTCCACAAACATTTGGCCATATAGTGCTGAAATGTGAATGTAATGTTAAAGATGCCGTAGCTTTTGTAGCCATCAACATTTTTTTTCCATCGAAAGCAAATGATGTTGTACTAGTGGGGTGTGATTGACTGAGAGGCGTTCTATGAATGCCAATATCACCCTGTGTCCCGACCGCAAGCGGCATGAATGAGCGACAGCAGCAAAAACAAAGCACCTCTATTGATATCACCCGAGCTGTCTGACCCAGGATTTGGTTTTGATGCTTACAAACAAAATTGTGTAAAAATTTCTTTACTTGCTATGGAATAGGCAATAACTGTGAATTCTACGAGCTAAAATCTAAGGGCAGTACACTCTCAGAAATGTTGCATATTAACAACACACTTAAAGGCTCTGTATACAATTTCAGTCCAGCACACGTTTTGTAAAATTCAGTGAATCCTCACACTTTCTTAGCTCTCCGGTCAAAGCCAGATGTTTGTACTCAGCCCTGGCTCTGTAAATGGAAAGCAAACAAAGAGGCTCGGACCGGGACGGGGAAGGACAAGGGCGAAGGCATATGTAATCAAAAAGGAGGCGTTTGGATGGTGGAGTGACCTCAGAAAGTTGAAAGGCATAAAAAGGACGTTAGTCTATTCCTGCATTTACTTCTTTTTCACAGAAAAGCTTAGTATTGCTTTGTCCTGTTTGCGAATGCTTGTGATGATCGAGTCAATTGTAGCAATTCAGTGTCTTTTAGGAAGCTCCAACCCCCAACCCCCTGTTTTGCTGGAGTTCAAATACCAACAGTCGTTCTCCAGAATCGTATAGAGCCCCTTTAAATGGGCGCACAGCTGTGTGTAGTTAAGTCTTTAAGACTGTGGATTCACTGCAGTTCAACTCTTCTCTTTGGGATGCTTTCAGAACGACAGTCCGTACCAAGGCGGCGTCTTCTTCCTCACAATCCACTTCCCTACAGACTACCCCTTCAAACCTCCTAAGGTTAGTCAAAACCTCTCAGCCAAGTGTACCAAAGACCAGCAACCTCCAACACTGCTGGCTTTTGTAAGCTCAAACTATTGTGTGTGTGTGTGTGTTTATTTACAGGTAGCATTCACGACAAAGATCTACCACCCCAACATCAACAGTAACGGCAGCATCTGTCTCGATATCCTGAGGTCTCAGTGGTCTCCAGCTCTCACCGTATCGAAAGGTGAGGCTTCGTCCATGGCTTTTATGTCGAAATATGTTGTATTGAGTTACAAACTGGAGTCTAAATAAGTATATATTTGTAAAATCCTGCTATTCTGACTAATTTAGTCCTTTTACCCTCAATGTAGACACTCAGACATGTCTGACGTGTATAGTTTTCTTCTTCAGACTGCGGCCCTGAACCCTCAAACACAACCTCGAACTGTGTCAAATTGCTGCGTAATCTCTAATACACTCACCTATGTGCTTTCTGACTCTGTATGACTCACTGCTATTTAAAAACATGGGCAAACGTGAATAGCAGAGCAGCATGCAAGTTGCACCGTAGCTAAAATTACCAGCCTACTTTTGCTTTCTGTATCTGTTGTCCATTTTTAAAGATAGCAGTGTGTCACACAGTGTCAGAAACCACATTAGCAAGAGTGTTGTACAGTTGTTGAGATTACTTGCTGTGGTTTATGGTGCATGTGTGATCATTTAGACATATGGTTTGCACACAGTGTTAACAGAAGGCCATAAACTACCATTACTGGTTATCTATATTAGCCTCGTAGCTCAAGGGCAAGTCTTGGCTGATCGACTGAGTTTGGGATGAGTGGTGTAAGTTTGTGTGCTTTGTTTTTATTGCTATAAGACCTGGAGCAACCAGGCTTGACACAGAAGCACACATTGGCCTTATTGCTCCCGACGCTGGGAGGTTGAGGACTGACGCATGCCTCCTCTGACACATGCCTGTGCCAGACAGCATCACACTGAAGCCATCTCCCCACCCGGAGAGAGCAAGGCCCGTTGTGCTCTCTCAGGCTCCGGGTGCTGGTGGCAGGCAGCCATACATGTACGAGTGAGAGATTAGTTTACATAGCAAACGATGTGTTTTTAAGAGATGATTAAAGAAAATAGTTTTAATTCTTTTTTTTTTCATTAATTAAGATTAAGAATAATCAACAAATTAGTCATTACATTAATCGTCCAATCAAAAAAAGAACTGATCGGATATAACTGTTAGGTGCAGCCCTGCTCATGTGACTCAGAGGAAGCATGTGCTAGACATCACCCTCCCAGCAATGACGGCCTAGTCTGATAAGGGTAGTCATTGGGCCAGAAACGGGCAAAGATCCCCAAAATACAATATCACAGTATATTAAGGTAACTGTTCTTGTCCTTGTCTTGCAGTTCTCCTCTCCATCTGTTCGCTGTTATGTGACCCGAACCCGGACGACCCTCTAGTGCCTGAGATTGCACACACGTACAAAGCTGACAGAGAAAAGTGAGTGAGCCGCCTGTAACACGTCTCGCACTGTAGCGGAGCGCTGCACGGATTACCTGTTACAAATTACAAAGGATGCATGTCTAGCATATCCGTTAAGCTGTTTATGAGAACCCTTAAGTAAGGGATAAGCCGTGACGGAGTGCACGGTTATGCGGAAATAATCCGCAGCAGGCTGGTGTGATGAGTTGCCTCGCTGGAGTGGATTATTTCTGTATAACCTCACAACCCGGAAGCAGTTCATTCTGCTTTTACCAGTGGCAGCAATGCATTTCTGCCTTATTCTTTGTTGTGATGCATCCTCCAGTTAGTCCATATAGGTGAAGGTTAGTCATGGTCAATATAAACAATATTAGCAACCTACGGAACGAATGGAGCGACGAGGGAGGTTGGTTGATGTTCCAAAAGTTAGGAAAATTTGATGTATTAAGATGAGCCTACTGGGTGTTATCGTGCTTATTTAGTTTACAATGGAAGATGCTAGGCTCATCTTGCTAACAAACGCCGGACATAGACTGTCAGCAATCTCATCTCTGTAGATACATGCTAAAATCTTCAGCTAAGCATCTATTGAAAAGCTACGTAAAGAAGTTGTTACAATTTGAATCTGGGAAAACGTTGCATTACTCCACTGCCAAACTGGACAGCAGTGTGCGGAGTGAGAACACATACTGTGCTGAAGTTGAAGTGGTTTCAGTTGCTATACGGAAGAGGTTTGATGAAAATCTGGCATTGGTGCCAGTCCAAGTCCAGTGTTTGTTAGCAGCGTTAGCCTAGCTTCTCTGGTTGTAAAGAAGCTAAAGACGCACACGTTAGATATCATCATAGATAGCATGTCTTGGCAGATGGACTGCATCTGAGGTCAGTGACCAATCATGTTTATTTGATTTCTCAGAATTCAGAACTGTCCCTTTAACCTACACTAAATGGAAAAGTATTTGGACACCTGCTCATTCATTTTCAGTTTCTTCCGAATTCAAGGGCATTTAAAAAGAGTTTATCCTGCTTCTGTTGGAGTAACTGTCTCTACTGTCCAGAAGAAGGCTTTCTACTAGATTTTGGAGGAGCATTGCTGTAAGGATTTGATTGCATTCAGCGACAAGAACCTGTAAGTTAGTGGGGTCAGGATGTTTGATGATAATGATCACCACCCCACCTTATCTCATCCCAAAGGTATTGGATGGAGCACCAACCATCATTCCAGTGAACACAGTTTCACTGCTCCCCAGCTCAATGCTGGGGGGCTTTATAACACTCTAGACCAGACTCTACAAGGATTACACAAGCTGTGTGTGTGCAGTTGCACATTTGCGTCAGCAATGGGTGCATGTTAAAGTAGCTGAATGCATTCATTAGAAAGGGTGTCTACAAACATTTGGACAAATAGTGTATGTAGTTAGTATGTCCCGTCACTCTGTGAGCAGTCACGCTGAATGAGTTGAGAAGATGAAGATATGCGTCTCTTCTGTTTCCCTTGTGTTTTATATCAGGTACAACAGACTAGCGAGAGAATGGACGCAAAAGTACGCCATGTGAGAGTGCCTACACCTGCAGGAACACCCGCAGCGCGCGAAGCGGACAGAGGAACCTGTTTTAACGTTTTTAACACGGGCAGAAAGAACCAGGTGGAGGACAGATCAACACCAAACCTTTGGCTGGGACGAAGAATCGAGCGTAGGGGAAGAAACCGGAGACCACCCTTGGACGTTTCGGCATCCGCGTGCCGAAAGCCGCTGCCGGACCGGTGCCTGGACACGTGAGCCTGAAAAGAGCCTGGAAAAATCCCGGAAAACTTCTTCTCTGGAATAAAGGGAGAATCCCCCCTCCCCCTCCTCCTCCACACACACACACCCACACCCCCACACACCAGGCTACCACAAACCCAGGAAATTAGACTTCTGTGACTATTAGTACTACTGCTGTTCTTGTGATCGACTCTTTCTCAGTGTTCCTGTTGCCACTGTTTCTTTTTTCTCGTTTTTGGATTTGCTGATGCGCCCGTGCCACTGCCAGGCCGGCACTTCCCAGTTGGAGGTGAAAGGTTTTGGCTTCCCTGATAGATTCACCATCTTCTTTGAGTTCCCGTGGATACCCTTTGGTTTAGTGAGTGTGTGTATGTATGTGCGTATATGTGTGTGTGTTCTGGACATGTAATGCTATACACTCAGGGCACGAAAAAACGTAGACTTCCGTTCTTTATCATTTTTACGTAAATTTTTTCCCCCCTGATTTATCACATTAGAGAGACGTCCATTAATGAATTCTGTCCAGATATAAACACAAAATCAACGCTCTCAGTCAGACAGTTTATCCTCAGTCATGTATTTATTCAGTTATATGATCTGTTGTTGCCCCAGACAGGGGTCAGATACTAGTATTGTGATTATTTTACTGCAGTTAGGGCTGTAACGATATACTGATCCAACTCATTGATTTGGTTAATTAAATTCTCAGACTACTAATAAGACCAGAGCTAGGAAGTGGGAGGAGTGCAGTGCATGAAATGAATGTATTGGAGTGGACTATTGGTTGTTCGTAAACGAACTAATGCTATTTACTAATTATTTAGGTTGTTTTTGAGGTATAAATACTACGTTTGTAACTTTGGTTGGGTCCAAAAATGCTCAGATGCAGTTTTACAAGCCTATTTGCCACCCTGTTATTTTCCTCGAAAAAAAACGCTCCTTATACGTAGAGCTTGTGAAAACCAACCGACAAGCTCTGCTCTGGTTGGCTGGTTTACGGTGACAAAACCACTGCAGTTAATCCAAAGTCTTACTGGAGTCTGCTGTCCTTTTGTTGAGTCCTCTCAGCGCAATGTGCTTTTAGCTAGCTGAAGAGATTGCAGCCGGTTAGCCGATTTAGCCTGCCCCCCCCCCCCCCCCCCCATTCTCTTCCACAGGTTTGCCCTTCTTACCAGTACAAAAATAAGCGGTACGTTCCCGTCTGATGTGGGTATGGCACCTGTTTGATTCAGCTGAGGTAGTCCAGCTTGTTTTCTTGAGGGAGCAGATGATGGAGAGAAGCTAGCATTAGCTTTTAGCATAGCGTGAATACCCACTCACCCCGGCTTTTGCTTCGTTGTGTGCAGAATTGGAGCTCCTCTTCTGCGGACGCTAGCCAGCGGTCACGAGGTCTGGTTCCCGTAGCGACCCGGATTTTCTAGTGTGTAGTCTAGTGGTGATGAGCTGCTCTCCAGCTTTAGCAACACCATGTTCACCATGTTCCCCTGAAGTCACTGTTTTACTGCTTCTTTATGTTTTTTTGGTCGATTTTGGGGGTGTAACTATAAATAGTCAAGACTGTGATGTAAGAGTTTTGGGGTTTTGAAGTTGGCCCGTTTTCCAGCTCTTTTGAAGGAGGAACAGCCGTGTTTGAGGTTCACGCTTTGTCACTTCCTGTACTGAACTCCTCGTTCTTCAACTACGCCAAGATTTCCACGTTTTCCATTCAAGGGAAGCTTTAATAGAACACGGATTCTCAGAGATCACAATTCTCTGATGTAGCGTCGCAGCCCTACTCGCAGTGTGTTCAAACGGTTTGTTTTAAGGGCCTTTTTTACACATTTCAAGCCTCTGTAAGATCATTGTTATAAGGCCAGTATATAGAAAACAGCATGGGGTTGTGCAACCCTACTACTTATTATATGATCTTATTTTATTACATGTCTTGAGGGTGTGTTTGTGTGTGTGTGTGAGTGAGTGTGTGATGGCCCTGCCTTTTGCCTCTTCATGACTGCAGTCCCAGGAGGAGAAAACAGCTTTACAAAGAGGTCTCATTCAGTCATTCAGGGGACATTGCCTGGTTATCCTTTTCATGAACTGTATTGCTTGTAGGCCATGAACTCGGAGCAGATCGCTGATCTATGAGGGGATTTATTCCAAATATTGGCTCTTATGAAGCAAAGCCCTGCTTTTGCTCCTCCCTCTAGCATCACACTACATTTTCTCATGCCATGAATGTTCACGGATGACTGTAGGTGGCGTCCTTACTGGAACAGTTCAGTGAGAAATCGAACGAGCCTGATTTATCACTTACCCCTAGAGCATTTGATCGGCCAGGGTGATCTGATTTGTGCTTGATTGGGTTACAGTGAAAGATGCTAGGCTGTTGTTGCTAAGATACACTGGAGTTGGACTGTCACCAATCTTAGTTTGGTGAACACATGCTGTGTTTTTATTTATTTGCTTTAGAATCAGTAAAAATGGCTTTTATGGCTTTATTTAAACATTTAATGTCAAGGTTCACACTACTTGATCTGAGCCCCAATTTTCGAATCTCCGTTTCTGGAGATATCGGTGATTAAAACACCTCAGGTTGGAGGTGAATTGGTGAATTGGTGAAAAATATGTGAACTGCTGAAAGACACAACGCGAGAGCTCTGCGAGTGATCGCCGATGCCTTGAGAGCCCTCTACAAATATCTAGCAGGTTTAATCTCTGGACCTGTTGACCACTCTTAATCCGGTAGACGTTATGTCTCGCTTTGCATATATAACTTTTTCTAGACTAATATAAGTTATATAGTGCTCTAAACCACAGTCTTTCTTCAGGCTCCAGCAAATGAAGATCTGGCTGGGTTTTGAGCCGGCTAACAGATGTTTTTGGAATTGGTGACAGTCCATGTTCATTGTTTGTTAGCAATGTTAGCCTTCCCTATGTCCTGTTGCAGACTAAAGAATCTCTCATCAGAAATCAAACATCTCTCAACTGATCAAGTGAGACTGCGGTCAGTGATCAATCATGTTCATTTGATTTGTCACCGAACTAATCCTTTAACCGAGAACCCCCACCCTCCCTCCCTCCCTCCCACTGTACCAGTCGTCCTCATCCTCACGTTTTACAGCCAAAAAAGGGGATAGAAAATCCCACTGTTTTTTTTTTTTTTTTTTTTTTTTGTTTTTTTAATTATTGATTTACTCCTTCCCATATATCTGTTTTGGACTGGAGTTTCCATGGCAGATTTAAAACAGGCCTAAAAACCACATCGTCTGCATGTGCATGTTTATTGGAGACGTGTATAAGTATTCGTTTAGGTGAGTATTGTAATTTCGCTTTAGGAATAAAAGTGTCTTTTAAAATTCAGCCGATTCGCTTGCCGAGAAATGGTAGAAGCAATATTGTATCTGGAGCTGTTGAGAAGTGGGACTGTGTTGAGGGAGGGGGTAACAAAGCTAAATCTGTATGGAAACTCCACCAAAAAAAAAAAAAACTGTCTCTGGTCCACCATGGCGACGGGCCGCACGAACGCAATACGCTTTTTCTGACCTTTTACTTTTCTTCTACTACTAAATCTGTGAGCCAGACTGTACTACTTTAGTAACCCTTAGATGCTCTTGCTTCTAGAGCCACTAATATTATTATATCCTAGCTTTGTGACTGACCGTAGATGGTATATATGATGTATGACCAACACAAGTTCGGGACTGAGGTCATTTGCTGTACATTGATTTCTAGAAGACGCATCAAGCCCAGAGAACCTCCTGAAGCTGATGATGGTAGATGGCTGGACAGCCAGAAGAGGGAGGTGGGTGGGGGGGTGGTGGGGGCAGTAGATTCCTTGGCTAATTGCGGAAAAGGTTGAGAACCTTGTGTTTTCTGCTTCCCAAAGCCGGGGATTTGGTTCGAGGCTGTTCGAGCAGTGCTTACTAAAACCTTCTCCTTATGCTTTCCTCCAGGTGCTGCTCTTCAGAAGCCCTTGCCATTTAATACCCAGCCCTCCTTCATTCTCCCTGTAAAGGGTTGATTGTTCTCATCTCTCTGATTAAAGGAATAGTTTGGCTCAGCTGAGACGTGCTTGGTGTCGGAAGATTTGTGTAAAATTGGTTGATTTATTTATTTTGTTGAAATACCCTGTGTGTTGTAGTCATCTTACGTAGCACCTGGCCCATGATACAGTATCAGAATCCACAAGCTGGTCTGTTTACATTTACAGCCTTTAGCTGATGCTCTTATCCAGAGCGACTTACAAGGTTACTCATATTACAGAGGTGAGCCAAAGTAGTGTTAGGAGTCTTGCCCAGGGACTCAGGACTGGTGTAGCGAAGGATAGTCACCCAGACCGGGAATCAAACCCCAGTCTTTCACATGCTATGGTAGCTCAATGGCAGGTACTGGTGTAATCCATTGCGACACACCAACCACATTTGAGACTGGGATTAGATTTGAGAGGCTAATCCCAGTCCTTTTTCCAAAATTTCTACATAATCAAGTTTCTAAGAAGTTTAGAAACATACCAGATCAGATTTCCTTACAGTGGTGGTCACCAGGGCTCACCATATCTACAGCACAACCCAAATATATACCCAAAGCCAACAGTGAACCTGCATGTAGGCTTGTGACGATTGCGATAAATTATATTAAAATTGTCATTTTAACCATTTTATGCTGCTGATATAATGATAATATAATAGAAGAATAATGCAATTATGCCTTTTAAAGAGCAGCTCACTCTCAAAAATGTGTAATATTTATATATTGGAAATTTGAATATTAGAAAAGTTCAAATAAAACCTAAATGAAATAAAACCACTGTTTTTAAACTCACTATCGAGGTCATATCCATACATTGTAAGGTCGATAATGTAATTACCGTGACTGGCCTACCAGCACGTGTCTGCTGAGTTCATCTGTAAGGTTAAGTATGTTAAAATAGTGCTAAATCTTTTAAAGGGGAAGTTATATAATAAACTAAAATCAACTCCTCTCATTCCTGCATGAATTTAAAACATGAATCTTAGGCCAAAACCTTGTCAGAACTATTGCAAAGCATTGTCTCCAGCATCAGGTAGCACGTTTGTAAACATTTCACAGAATAACTTCCTGTGTGGGATCATTAAACTTTCCAGACGTTTGGTTCCATTTAAAACCACTGTGAAGAAAACCACTGTTTCTCTAGAATTACGTTTTGTTAGAATCTGTGCAGATTAGCAGGGTTGCACAGTTCGAGGTAAACCTAAGAAGCAGTCTTGCAGACACCAAACATGTCTCGGAGGACATTGTGCCAGTCTATTCCTTTACAGTGTAGCACCCCTATCCCCCCGCCCCCCCCATTGCACCATTACCCATGTGCTGTTACGACAGGTGGGATTTGCTCATCAGATCAAGTCTTCGACGCTTGACCATGCCTTTTGGAGTTTTGGCGGTTGGCCGTACCGGGGGAAGTTTCTGTAATCTGATTGGTGGATGTTCAGTGCACTTTTGAATGTACGATGTGAATGAAGCTCCTGCCTCAGCAGGCGGAGCAACTCCGACTTTGCTGCTTTTAGGCTGTGTTCTGTCGTCACTGTGGTCGTGTTAAAGGAGTAGTTCCGGGGGAAATGGAGTTTGCACAGTTTCACCTCCTCCTTCAGTGATTGTAGTCGAGCATCCGAGACATTGGTCTTGAGCCGGAGCTGTGGAGCCTCTGTAGACTCTGATAGACTCGCATATATGGTTTCAGACACTGCATGACTCCCTGTAGCCGTAACCTTCAAACATTCGAGTAGGTCCCCCTCCCTCGTGCTGCCAAAACAGCAGTGACCCGTCAGGGTATGGCCTCCACGAGACCTCTGAAGGTGTCCTTGGTGGTATCTGGCACCAAGACTGACGCCTTTAAGTCCTGTAAGTTGTAAGGTGGGGCCTCTATGAGCATCATCTATGAGCCTTGGGTGACTATGACCCTGCTGCCTGGAACTTGGGAATACCCCACAAAAATGACCCGCATGATGTTTTGGAGATGTTCGGCTGATCGGTGTGCATTAGGGATGCACCGATGTAATACTGTGTTCATATGTGTGTCATAACACCTCCACTATGTGCTACAGCTTTGTCCTTGTTTATAGATAACAGTGATCACAGTGTTGTGTGAAACCACATAAGCAAGTCTGTCAGAGCTTATTTAACAGCTCCACATGCTTTGGACTGGGCTAACTGAACTGGTGGCTATGGGCTCACTTCCAGAGGCCTTCTACCTGACCCGACCCCGAACAGTCAGGGCCACTGGCGGGTATTTTAGGCCAGTGATAGAAATTACACTGGGTCCCACAACTCTTAACAATTGGGCCAAAATACTCAATTAATAAATTTTCTAGGGCCCCTGTCAGTCAGAATCTTAGAATCATCCCAATTTACCATATATGGTGCCCCCCACACCAACAGTGACCGTACCAGTAGGCCCTGATTGGGTCAGGTCTCAATCTTGTGGGTACAGAGCACAATTTAATGCCTGTGTTGACCTCTAATTAGCCTCGCACCTCAGATCGACTCAATGTGGAGGGATAAATTGTGCAAATTTTGTCTTTTCCTGAACTTGTCCTTTAAGCTCACGTCCCATGTAGCTTGTGTTTTTGGTTATTTTTGGTATTTTTTTTGTTTTCCTTCTATTTATTTGTCGTCTTCCAACCATTCAGCTGGAACCCAGTCGGTGGCAGATGCGAGTTCCTCTCCGACGGGGAGTCTGAAGTGACTCCGGGAGAGAAAAACTCAGTGCTCAGTGCTGGCAAAGGTCACGCAACGGCGGTACATGGCATTGCTTTGCACTCTCCACACAACCTTTTCCACAGCCGTTTTGCAAGATATCAGGGATTTCTCTCTCTTTTTCCGTTCTCTCGCATCTCCCAGCATCCTCAGTAAACAAAAAAAAGGAAATCTCAGCCTTAACCGTCAATGTATAACCAACCAGAAACTGTACTGTAAAGAAATCTCATTTAGATCCTTCTTTTATTTGTTTCTCTGTTTTCATTTTCGCCCTCAAAAAGGGCTGAAGGTTTTCTTTCTGCAAGGAGAGCGGCGCACTGGACTGGTACTGTACTGTATGTGTACACCCACGCACACAAACACACACATGCGCACACACACATATATATATATATATATATATCTATATATATATATATATATATATATACAGTAAACACACATACTCAGCCATGGTGACCTCTCCTTGCTAATTATCGTCTACTGTTCTGTAGTTTGTGCTGAAAAGACTCGGCGTTCTCCTCATGCTCTCAGAACTGCTGAACTAACCTTGGAGGTGTTGGCATTAGTGAATAAAGCTCTTTGTTTTATACCCGCTCCTGGATTTACTTGATGTTGGTGTGATGCTGTGGGTTATGTACCTTAAAGATGCAGGGTTTAGATGTGCTCGAGTCCGGCCTTGGTCCTGGTCTTGCCTCTGGCCTTGTGCCGAGGTAACGAGGGCTCAAGACCAATGGGAGTGTTTTCAATCGCAGGATTTCTTAGTTTAGCCAAATAACTACGCCCAAAGTCAAGCCCGTCCAACAGGAAAAGAGCTGAGACCCATCTCTGTTGGACAGAACTGAGAATCTGGCTGTGACGACAAGTGACGACGAGGGCAAAGTCGTCCTTATTTACGTTCTGATTTACAGCCTGTGAGAGTAGAACTGCTGTAAAATGAGGATACTGTTATGTACAAGTGATCGGAATAGAAAAGACGGGGAGAGGTGAACTCAAGGTGAAGTAAATGGTGGGTAGCCAGTGCACACAGGACAAATGAGAAGAAATGATGTAGCCAGTGGAACAGGAGCAGGACGATGGCTAGCAGTAGGGCGTGTACAGGTTGTTACAATAGGTTGAAGCAATACTCAACAAAGGGTGTGACGTCGCTGTCGGACTAAACCTCGTATCTCCAAAAAAGCAAATTTGCAGGAGAAGGAAAAAAAACTTAACTATCAATAGAATGTAAAATATTTCATTCCACATAATTGTAGGAGCTTTTCCATTGGTCGGTTTGTCATGAAAGTTGGACACTATGGAAATAACTTATTGTGGGCAATATGCTGATACTTCTTTGTGTCGTGATCAATTTTATTATCATGATATACAATAATATCCTTTTTTTTTAAAGCATATCAAGGATCTCGTCAGTGCTTAAAGAACACTGATCTGCATCTTTTATTACGGACAGTGTAATTAGTAGTTAGCACATTGTAAAAAAAAAAAAATCACTGTACGAAGTACAGGACAGTATTTGAATAGTAGTGTTTAAGAATCTGGATGCATTTATGTCTATAACAAAATAATGTATATCATCAAAATGGCTTAAATTATTGTGATATGATATTTTTACCATATCACCCATCCTTAGATACAAGGTTTTCTTCTCACAGTCATGATAGTTATAGTAAAAATAGTATTAATTATTATTATAAAGGTTTTATTCTTTAAAAAAAGAATTACAAATTACAAATTTAGCAGCTTTTGAGTAACCTGTAGTTGTAACTGTAGTGTAAATTGTGTGAAAAAGCGTACCTTTATTAAGTATTAATAATAGACAAAATACAAGCTATCAAACGTTTTATTATTATTACTATTATAATTAATATATTAATTATACCTTTTGTCATTATTTAGTCATTTTGCATAATTTGAACTTGAATTATAATTAAATATGATGAATATAAAATTAATTTTTAGGGCTAGTTTTAGCATCTGAAAAGAAGCGCCTCTCCTTGAGCTGGTTGTTTTTGCTGCTCTCTATTATATACTCTATATCAAGTCAAGTCCAATTTAATTTGTAAAGCTTTTTACAACTGTTGTCGTCACAAAGCAGCTTTACATAATTAATAATTAGTAAAAGACAAAGACAAAAAAAAAAAGAAATAACATAAGACATGAAGGATCAAAGACCCTTTGATTTATTACTCTATATGTCTGGGATAAATCAATTATTTTAACATGAACATTAACGAACCAGGTTAAAAAAATATATATTTTCATGTAAAGTAATGGTTTTATGGCACATTTACGCAGTTTCTTTCTTTGCTACAATACAACTGAACCTCACACTTGTCTCGAACCGCGCTGTTGTGGTTTCTGACCGGCTCAGCCTTCAGCAGGACTGCTAATTCTGTTTTTAGTCTATGTTCATAGATAACAGCATGTCATACAGTGTCAGACACCACAGGTCTATTAGAGATTACTGAACGTGTCTACACTGTTTCAGTGAAGTGGTGAAGTGAAGAGCTACAGGCTGAGAATTTAACCTATAGTATACATTCTTCAGAGAGCCTATGTAGGTTAGTCTGCACGCAAGTAAGTTTGCTAGCTACCTGCTGGACCGTCCTGCCTGTGGCACCAGGGCCTACAGGGCAGCTGCAGGGTCACCAGGCCTCAACTGGCCCAAATCCATGCAGATATCTCAGCCATCCACAAGATGGTAGCCTTTATCCTTTTAATGCAGAGGTTCATGAACGGCGCCACAGTGAATGATGTGGGTAGGCAGAGGGGGACTAGATTGACTAGAACACTCAAAGAGGCAAGGATGTGCAAAAGTATTGGGACACCTGCTCATCTGTAAGGGTACTAAGTTTAACTGCCTCTACTGTCCTGGTAAGGCTTCCCCTCCTCCTCCTCCTCATCATCATCATCCATCACCCCTTGCCTATCATTTCCTCCACTGCTCCATAGCTCAGTACTGGGGGGCTTTATATACCCCTCCAACAGGTAGCTAGCTACATCCGCTGTAGAGAGGCCTAGTCCATTAGCAATGCTTCTCTAAAGGGACTAGAAAAGCTGTGTGTGTGTGTGTGTGTGTAGAGCTTAAACTAGCTCAATACATTCATTACAAAGCGTGTCCACAAACATTTGGACACCTAAAACATTGTAAAAAAAAAAAAATATGTAAAAAAAAAATTGCATTGTTGCTATTACGATTATATCATATTCTGGCTGCGTCCGACATCGCGCACTTCCGTACTAAGTAGTGTGCAGGTGTGGCTCCAGCGTTTGATTTGAGACGCGGCCCCGTGGAGGCGTGGCCGTTGGACGTAACGTGGCAGGCGTGGCCGCGCTTCCCTCGCTTCCCTCACCACCTCCGCGGCCGCCCGAGTGAGGTTCCCCCCCTGGATCCGGACGGTCGTGTGCGCGGTCCTGTCCTGTCCTTCACCCAGAAATGTCTGTGAACCTGAGCAAGAACGGCCCTGCCCTCACGGCGGCCTATAAAGAGGTGGTGGACGAGAAATCCGACACTAACTGGTAGGTGGAAGTGAACGTCAGCGAGGTGTTGTTTAGCTAGCTAGCTTAGCTTAGCTTGGTTAGCTTGCTGCTGTGAATACCGTAGCTAAATATATATAATGTTTATCAGTAAAAGCATAGATACGTCTTGTGAAATGGAGAATTTTAGTGTCCACTGTCTGTGGGCTTGTGTTTTCGTCGCCATGTACTAGCTAGCTAGCTAGCTAGTTAGCCAGCCAGCTAACTAACTAACTAGCTAACTAACCAATGCTGCTTCAGAGAGTCTGAGAGTCAGCTCAGTTAAACCCACCCTGCTGTAGTTGGTGGTCTGGCCCTACTTTCTAAAGTTTAGTGCCTAAACATATGGCTGACCTCAATACTAGCTACCTACCTAGATACCCACCTCAGCTGCATCCTGTTTGAATGGGTGAGACTCTGCTGCTCGCTGACAGAGCAAGGGTTGACTAGATGTCCAGGTTAGATGTCCAGGTTAGATGTCCAGTGCAGAAGAACCCTCCCTACCTCCCTTTTTACTCCAGCCCTAATCACTGTGGCTGCTTAGTCATCAGTACACTGTCCGAAAATATCCAGACCCCCCCTCCTCCCCTCCTCTTCCTTCCTCAGCATCTCTAAAGGGTCCCCATGTGCCCACTGGCAGGCATGGAGCTGTGCTCTCCGGACTGATGCAGCGGAGTGGTGTTTGTGCTGAATGCAATCAAATCCTCACCAGCTTCTCCCCCAGCTTCTTTACAGCCAGTGCCTGAGGAGGGTGAAGCCTGTAGACCAGTGGAGTAGCTGTGTTCTCTGGAGAGGTGGAGCTCCATCCAGTCTGGGATGATTCGGACTGAAGTGTGCATCTAAAGTGTGGCTGAGTGCAATCAAATCCTCACAGTTCCAGCTTGAACCGTAATAAGGGAGTAAGTGAAAGTGTCGCTCAGGATGTCAAAGCAGAAGAACCCTCCCTGTCTCGCTGTATGCTACGCTTAGTCATCAGTGCACTGTCCAAAAGTATCCAGACACCCCCAGCTCCTTCACAGTCTCTCCATGGACAGGCACTGCCAATAGAACGGGGCGTGCCCAATGCATGCCTGTCGTTAGCTAGAGGGGTATGAAGCCCTCCAGTGTTGGGCTGTAGACCAATGGGGCTGTGTTCTCTGGAGAGGTGGAGCTCCATCTGGTCTGGGATGAGTTGGAGTGATGCATCTGAGGTGTGGCTGAGTGCCATCAAATCCTCACAGTTCCAACTTGAATTGTATTTAGGGAATACATGAAACTGCTGCAGTCTTAGTTCCTGTTGTCCAAAGCAGAAGAACCCTCCCTATCTCGCTGTTGGCCAGTTGTACTTCACTGTGGCTGCTTACTCATCAGTGCACTGTCCAGAAGTATCCAGATCTATGAAGCCCCCCAGCATTGGGCTATAGACCAATGGAGTGTTGGTGTTCCCAGTCGTGCATGACCTCACTAATGTATCTGAAGTGTGGCTGGATGCAGTCAAATCTTAACAGCAATGTTCCAGTTTTAGTTGTGTTGTGATGGGTGACTGGTCCCAAAGTGTACCCATAATCCGTCCCCCCACACAAATTGCACCACCTCCACCAGTTTGGACTGGTGACCCTTCCATCTCCGAGCCTCAACAGAAATCCAGGCCAGGTTTCTCCAGGGTCTGTGAGCCTGTGCTCAGCCACTGCAACCTCAGCTCTTTCTGTTCTTGGCTGACAGAAGAGGTGGACCCTGACGTGGTCTTCTGCTGTTGTAGCCCCTCTTCCTCACGGTTGGACATGATGTTCATTCTGAGACTCTTTTTTTTTTTTTTTTTGCTCACCACAGTTGTACAGAGTAGTTCTCGGAGCTACCGGATGTGTTTTCGGTATCTCCAGAGCCTGTTGTGCTGAAAATCCCAGGAGATCAGCAGATCTAGCCACACTCAAAATCACAGAGATCACATTTTCCCTCCATTGTTATGGTTGAAGTGGATATATCTGAAGTGGCTGGTCCGCATCTGCATCTGGAGGTGCGGTGCTGTACACGTGCCCCACAGTATGATTTGACACATCCAGGAAGTGACTGACTGTTGCTCCTTACTGAAAGTGGGCCACACAGAAGAGGCAGAAGATGGTTAGCGTAGCTTCGTGCTCAGGAGACGTGGCAGTGAGCCCAGATGTCTGAATGGACTAGAAATGAAGAGTAATTAAAACGAACCCGTATTTAATTACATTTACTTTCCTACCCAGAGCTCTGAAAGCACTGTACAGCAGATTACAAAAATATAAAGATCTCTTTAATGGTTTGAGGGTGTGTTTATACTTCTGGTTAGTTCAAGAAAATGATACATTGGTGCATTTCAGTCCTGGTTTACTCCACGTTCATACCGACACGTTTGCAATAAGAAAATTAGGATTAAAAAAGGAGACCTATGAGTAGAACTGGACAACATGACGATATTTTATAGTATCGTGATAACAATATGCTTTTCTAAGCATATGGAGGAGACTGCTAGTGCTTAATAATCACTGCAGCTGCAGGCTTCATTACAGACAGTGTGATTAGACTGGGTTAATTAGACAAAGAGCAGCAGATGTTGAGTAACGGGAGAGTACCTGAATAGTAGCTTATAAGAATCTGTCGCTATTGATGTTTTTAGTCTGTGATTTACATGTATTGTGAAACTATTGTCATATAGTGTTTCTACCATATCGCCCAGTCCTATGTATGAGGCACGTATGACCGTAAAGCTGTAAGTAGAGGTCTGCATAAGACTGGTGAATCCATGTTTCCTGTGTGATCCATTCAGTAAGTAGTAGGATAAACCTTTTGGGCCCCTTGAAAAGACTTGACTGGTCCCCACAACTCAACAGTTCTGCTTAAATTCTTAATTCATGCATTACTTTGGCCCCCCCGCCAGTCACAGACCCGATTATGGTATTGCCATGTTATAATTATACTACCTATATGGTAAGTGGAGCTGATGAAATGGACAATGAGGGTAGAAGAAGAAGCTAGTGTAAGATAATCACCATTACTGTTGGAAACAGTAATGGCCTCCGCCTTTAACCTACATACATACACACTAATCATCAAACGCACACACAGTGAAAATGAACATACGTGCCCGGGGTGGTGGGCAGCCATGGCTGTGGCGCCCAGGGAACAAAAAGGGCCGAGCCTGGCTATCGATCCCACAAGCCAGTCATCAATAGCCCAGTGCTCTAACCGCTGAGCCTCCACTGCCCTGCTTCTAGTTTGAAAGGCAGCGGCCCACAGCGTACACAGTAGAAACCCGATGCTGTCCGCCAGCCTCTGAAGTGCGGTCTCAGCTTTCAGTGTGGGCTGGAGATCAGCAGCAAGATCAGAACAGCTATGAAGGAGCTCGTTGTAATTGCTGAGGCACCATCATACACAGCAGGGCTGCTGGTTCTGGCTCTTTCATACAGATCTACTGGTGTTGTCCTGCTGGCCGATATAGCACCCCCTTAACTATTAGATCATGGGCATCAGTACAGCCCAGCCCAGCCCACTTCTCTGTAGCCTCCAGAGCAGGTTTCCTAGCTTAGTGATGTGACAACTGTGTAACAGAAGGGACACGCACTCACTCAGGCTGCTCAGCTAGGAGGCCTCTGTTATGAGGCATGGGTCTACTTCTCCTGAAGTGGAAAGGACTGGAGCACCTTCTCCATAATAGCTGCAATTATCAGTGGCCGTGTCGTATTACTTCTGCTGAGCCTGCTTTGCTGTTCACACTCGGTTCCTTTTAGAAGACTCAGTCAGGAGTCAGGATTGTGTGGAGCTGACTGGTACTATTCACCAAGAGAACACGGCCATTAAGGCCACGCACCGTGTACATCTACTGTGCTCTTTGTTATTAACACTGAGCCGGGCCCGGGCGGCTGCGGCTCTGTTTTGGCAAGTCCTGACTAGAGGGTTTAGAGTCTGAGGGCGGTTGTTTTCATTGAGCTGCTCCTGCTCATCTTCAGGAATCTGCCACTCTCAGTTCCCCAAAGTAAAGCTATTCTTTGCATGGTAGGGAGAGGATAATGGGACGTTTCAGGCCTGGCCAGATATCTCATGATGAGTTCGCAAGTAGCCAGAGAGTGAAATTTCTCAGCAGAGCTGGGGAGAAGCTTCTCTGACTAACTGAGAGAATCTTAAATTCTTAAAGGAGAAATCTACTTAATCTACATGAACTGGTGATTGCAGAGCAGACTGCTTTACAGTGGTGGTGAACGTTATCAGGGGGTCACCTTGTCTGCAATGCAAAAGTAATTACTTTATTTACTAATCCCACATGTTCTTCACAAATATGGCCTGGGTTGCACAGCGTTACACCGTTCTCCTGCCCGCTTCGCCAGAGTCACAAAGTGCAGTTTTGGGCGTGCCTAGGTCGGGTGAGCAACGATGGCTGCACAACTCTCCCTATTGGAGCCTATTAGACCATCAAAAGGATTTTGGAGCCGTTATTTTATAGTAAAAATTCTACGTAATGCTGCTTTAAAAGTTTAGGCTACGTTCCCTGAATGCCCTGCATATATCTCTACGTGTGTGTGTGTGTGTGTGTGTATATATATATATGGGTGGGCAATATGGCAATATCTAATGGTATTGTGATACATTTTGTAATCGTGGCAAATATATGCAAATATGCTTTTATGAGTATAGTGTGGATATCATCAGTGCTTAAAGAACACTGGTTAACTGAGCACTTCATTACAGAAAGTGTAATTAGTCCTATTGAACTATTTTAACTAAGTGAACTATTTTAACTTAACCGTTGATTCATTTAACTGTTGAGTGAAAATCACGGTGCTCAGTATGTATGTATATGTATGTGTTTATATATACACACATACATATATATGTGTGTGTGTGTGTGTGTGTGTGTGTGTGTGTGTGTGTGTGAATATGATTATTTTCATGCATGAATAATTCTTACTTTCTCACAAGTTTCAATTATTTTTGGGATTTGTACAAGTCATTGAATTTTGTTAGATTTTAAAGCAGTAGGTTTGGTATCTAAAGTGAGCTTTAGCCAGAGATGCTAGGCTAATGTTGCTAACTAGCACTGGAATTAGACTGTCCCCAATCTCCTCTTGGTTGGCAAACTTCAATACACCTTCAATAAAAGGCTACAAAAAAAGAATTAGTTAATAGTAAAAATATTAAAAAACATTAATTAAGAATTGAAGCCAAATGCGAAACGTCATTAGCATCTGCACACTGCTTTGGACCTGGACTCCAATGCGTGGAATAATACCACCTGCTGTGCCGAGAATTCAGTCAAATGGTTTGGGATGCTCAAAATGCCCGTCCCAACCATTTTGCTCTTTGGTGAAGTTTATATCTGGGAGTTTTTGGACTAAAGGAAGTCATACAATGTTCTAAACTGCATGGATTTGTTTGTGGGATAAACAGCTGAAGATCTGGAAGCGTTTTGAACAGATTGAGGGAAGGTGAGATTGGTGACAGTCTGAGCTCAGTGTTTTGTTAGCAGGGTTAGCCTAGCTAACAAACTCTCTGTTGTAAACTGAAGGAGTATGAAACATAACACCAGGCATGTCTTGGCTGATGGATTACGTCTGGGGTCAGTGATCAGTCACGTTAATTTGATCTTTTTGCTGAACCTCTCCTCTAAGCGTTTAATTATAGCCTCCAGTTCGACTGTAGTAACAGAAAGCCTAAGAGGTCTAAGGCTTCTCAGTTTATGATTGTGTAAGGTCCCACTCTCATTCTTCTCCACCGCACTTCCTCTATGTCGAGCTGACAGTGAGCGTGGGCTTGGCGGCCCCAGGTTTCAGAGAGGAAGTTGACACAGCTTCCTCCGTACACAAGTGGCTTTGTTCGAAGTGAGTGAACCAAAGCTGAGGGCTGCATTGCAGAGCTAGTGGACTGCACAGCTCACCGGATCTGTTACAAATCTAAGCTGCTTTCTGAAGGGGTTCTGTCATCTCCGTGCCCGTCCAGTCAAAACACTCACCTGACTGACCATGTTATGTATTGTTCCTTTATGCTTTCACTTGTTTTGCATGAGATGCTGTGCTTTATTGGTCAGTTTAGCTGTAGACCAGCAGTTGAAGTGGGAGATTCAGAGCTCAGAGTGGCACAACTGTCTGCTTAGTTCTTTTTCTGTGGCCTCACTCTCTCTGGGTGGGTAGGATGGCCCTCCCTCTCCCCCATTACCCCAACACGATGCACCAAAATGACACAAATGGCCATTAGTGATTAGTGGCATTTTTGTATCCCGTTTGTATTGTCAATTACCCAACCCACACATCCTCTCTCCTTATCACCGAAGACCGGCACACGACCTTTCCGACACATGAGCAGCCAGCCAGCACCTCCCTTTCCCCAGACTGCCACCGACACAGCATCAGCAGGCAACCAACACGCTTTGAGGAAAGCACAGTGTACCCGGCTCTGATGCAGAGATGTGGGGAGAGTGTAGGGGGAGTGTGGGGAGAGTGTTTCTTCCTCTCGACCCGAGTCTTCTTCCTTGCCACTAGCTTGCTCAAAAGAGGCTCGGACCCAGATCCCTGTAAAGCTGATTGGTGACAACATTTGTTGTAAAAAGCGCTACAAAAATACAATTGAATTGAACTGAACTGAATTGAATTGAATCCACTCCCCCTGGATTGAGCATGGCCGATCAGGCGCTCTCAGGGCACCTGGCTGCCGGTGGCTAGCAGCAGGACCGGGATATGACCTCTGGTCATAGTGACAGCGCCTTTTTCAGTTGCATAAAATACATATGAGTTTGTAGGCCTACGAAGAGGCTGTTATTCAGTTAGTCATCATTTCAAACATGTATCAGAAGAGACAACCTAGAAATTGTACAATACTTTCATTAATCAATTCTGATCACTGAGAGCGTTCAGTCTACTGTGAATCAGAAATTCCATCTTCTACAATGGGCGTCATACGTGCGCCTGTCCCACTGAGACTCTAAGGCACGCTGTTCACATGTGTTAGGCCTGATATTAATAAAAGTGGGTTTTATGTTAGTATTTTGCATTAGAGCAGCTAATATTTCCTTTTTTTCTAAAAGAAGTGTTGTCTATTTTTGTTTATTACTATTATTAATAGCTAGTTCTATTAATATCATTGCGTAATTTCAGTCACGTCTCATATTTTATGTGAGTTTGGCGAGTTTCCTGCTGTGAAAGGCAGACCGAACACACCTAGACACGTTGTACTTCAGACTGCAGTGGCTCTCACTAGCATAGTTCAGACTACTGCGGTACGAACAAGGTACCACAACTACCACAGGCGTTCTACAGGACGTCTTGCCATCTTGGGTCAATGCTAGGCTCAGTCGATGTACAGGAAACGCACCCCAGAGTGTGTACCACTACACACACTCACACACATGTAGATGTATGGATTGGTAGCGGCTCATACTCAGCATTACAAGACTCAGCATTACAAGGCCAAAAAATATGGAGACGTCCTAATCGCAGTAATCCCTATTATTGGATATGTACATTGTAATGCATTTGTGTTGTTTATGCGAGTGCCCTGTTTAAATGGGCAGAATACAGTTAACTGGCTTCTGTTGTGTCTGTAGGGCCTTGTTTACTTATGAGGGAAACAGCAACGATATCCGCCTGGCTGACAAAGGAGGTGAGTGTTTCTGAGACGTCCAGACATTTGTCTGTAAAAATATCTAATAAACAATGCAGATTAAGGCTCTAAAATAATTTTAATGTCAATATCAATGGTAATGACACTGTTACGTTAAATAGTACAGAAATATAGATTATAAATATAGCGCATCGTCAGCTCCGTATATATAGAGACCAACCACATGTTTCAGAGACCTGTAGTATGTGAAGGTGTGCACAGACTGATCTCAGTACGTATGTGTGTATTCAGATGGGGGATTGGAGGAGCTGGTGGAGGAACTGAACAGCGGGAAGGTGATGTACGCTTTCTGCCGAGTCCAAGACCCCAACTCGGGCCTCCCCAAATACGTCCTGATCAACTGGGTAAGAGCTTTCAGCACGTTTCTCCATCGGTTTTCCTCTAGTTATTCTCTCACAGCCTCAGTTAGTACGAGACCGCCCAACTCATATAAACAACTTTTCAAGTGAATCCTGTTACTCAAAATGCCAGCGCCCCCATTCAGCTCGGCTGGGAGGTTTATTTAGGGTTTTGTAGACTGAAGTAAGTTGTGTCATGTTCTAAACTTCATCAATTTTCTATGTGAAACAAATAATGATCTGAATGTCTTTTGAGTGCTCTGTATTCACAGAGGCAAAATTGATGGCTGATGAGTTAGCCTAGCATCTCCTGTTCTGAACTATATAGAAGCACATGTCCGATATCAAGCATGTCTTGGTAGATCGACTGCATCTGAGGTCATTAGTCAGTCATGTTAATTTGATTTTTCACTTGGGATTGCTAGTGCTAGAGAGGGTTAATAATAGGGGAGCTACTTGGCAGTGCCAAATTGGGAGACAAAGGGGGGAAATTAAATAAATAAATTATGCATTTAATTAAAATTTTTAGTGCACTAATTTTAGTGATTAATCTAAAAATACAATTTTATGTCAGACAAAACTAAAACAACATAAACAAAAGAGCTTTGGTGCCTTTTCACAGTACTGCTTATACATGGTGATTCTGCTAAATGTGAAATTCAGTATCAGCTGCTTGTGTCCTGACATTTTCCACAGTAACACAAGGCATTGTCTTAGTCAAATATGTTTGTGCTTTGTGTGTCTGTGTGTGTGTGTGGGTTTTTCAGACTGGCGAGGGGGTGAAAGATGCTAGGAAAGGACTTTGTGCCAACCACGTTAGCTCCATGGCTAACTTCCTGAAGGTGAGTCCCAGTTTTGGCTTCTCCTGAGCCAAACACATTGAGCTGCACTGTGGCTGGTTGGCTGGCTGTGTGTAGTCCTGTGTTTGTGCTGATGGGTTTCTTGTAGTCCTCTGCCTCCATCTGGTCTCAATCTGATCTCTCCAGCAGATCAGTCAGGCTGGTGTAAACAGGGAAATGAGTGGAGACTCCACCCACACTTCAGAAACATCAGTTTATTTACATTACGTTTTATTGGCATAGTGCTTTTACAGTGGATTTTGTCCAAGGCAGCTTTACAGCATCTCTGTGTGATTTAAAATGCTAAATTGCTGACATTAGAGGTCTGTGTGTGGGACCTGACTGACATCAGATATGTGTTTTTTTTTTACCTGTGTTTGTTGGACTAACCGTGATGGTGTTTAGTGTTCAGAGTCAGCAGTTCAGCCTGCATTGCTGGCACACAGCTAAACAAAGCAGACTCAGATGTTTGCACTATTGTTGGGATAGTTGGTTCAATTCCCAGCATTTCTGCTGCCACAAAAGTAGTTATTGGTAATTTGTAGGTAATTATTGATTAGTAATTGCTGGTGTGTTCATCAGTATTTTTCCAGGTGTCAGTATAACCTTCTCAGTATTGCCTCAAGGTATTGTCTATGCAATATATATTAGTCTGATTATTGGCTGTTGATCAATAATATCTACCCGGTATGTACAGACTATGTACATGAGTGTGTGTGTGTGTGTTTTGCTTGGCTGATAAAATATTACTGACTTGCTGTATATTGTAATAAACACACTGCTGAAATGTGAGGGGAAACTGCAAAGTTAGCAAATGCTAATTGCTCAACTTTAATTATAGCAATACACTTCTGCGTGTGTTGGTGTGTTGGTGTGTCTGTTGGTGTGATACCTATTTGTGTAGGGAGCACATGTGACCATAAACGCTCGTGCGGAGGAGGATGTGGAGCCCGAGAGCATCATGCAGAAAGTGGGCAAAGCTTCAGGAGCCAACTACAGCTTCCACAAAGAGTCCAGCCGCTTCAGAGATTCAGGGCCTCAGGGGCCTGTAGTGAGTATCATGTACACACACACACACACACACACACACACACACACACACACACACACACTAGACAGTAGAAGAGTATGCAGTATAAGTTCTAGGCTAGTTCTGATCCCCAAAGCAGCCTTGTGTAACTTCAACTCAAACTACAGTATTAAAGTCTTGCGTTTGAAATGCGTTGAATACATTTCTCCATCACATACACTGTATGTCCAAATGTTTGTGGACACCCCTTCTAATGAATGCTTTCAGCTACTTTAAGTTGCCCCCATTCCTGACACAGATGTGCGGCTGTACACAGACATCTTGACTAGCCTGTTGGAATAGGACTCTCTGAAGCAGATAAACATGAGCCTATTGGCTCCATGCTGCCTAATAATGCCAGGCGTGGGCTAGAGGGGTATAAAGCCTCCCAGCATTGAGCTGTGGAGCAGTGGAGGAACTGTGTCCTCTGGAATGATGGTTGGTGCTACATCCAATACTTTTTTTTATTTATTTTTTTGGGATGAGTGGGGATGACGAAGTTGGGTGGGGATCATCATCCAACATCCTGACCTCACTAACGCTCTTGCCACTGAATACAATCAAATTCTCACAGCAATGCTCCTCCAAAATCTAGTGAAAAACATCATCCCTGGACAGTAGAGATGGTTACTCCAACAAAAGTATAATTAACTGTCTTTAATACACTTGATTTAAAAGGAAAAAAAAATTAACAGGTGTCCCAATACTTTTGTCCGTATAGTGTATAGTGCTGCATAGAATTTAAGGGTCCCCAGTACAGAACACCTCAAGTCAAATATGTAAATATAGAGCTGTCTACTCATGTGAATAAACTGACACAGTGTCTAGGTCTGAAAATTGCCTTATTATTGTTTAGCTCAGCAGTTTTTACCTGTAAAAACATTGATATGATATTAGGATAAAATCATATAAGCGCAAATACAGTACAGTTACTGATGAGCTACATCTAGAGGACGTTTTTCACAGCACTGACCTGTTTTATTTCCTGCATGTTCTGCTAGTAAATGTTTGTGAGTGTTTATCTTGTTGATGTGCTGATAGTGACTGAACACATTGGGCAGAAGTGGACACAGCAGTAGTGCCCAGAAAGGTCCTACGATGGCTTGCTGATGCTAGGCCCTGTGCCAGCCTGCAGCTTGTTTATCTGAAACGCACTGACGCTGCACTGTGTCGGGATTTGGACGGGGAATGTTCTGGAATAGATGAGGAATGTGGAAACGGCAGCGTCTGTTTGAAGCACTTTTGCCTCCTGTTCCAAGTGCATTCCTGTGAACAGCATAGCGGTTTAAACCACAGTTCTGCTGAAAATGATGATAATAAATGTTGCTTATTTACTGAATTTTAGCATATAGGCAAATGTTTGGTCTATATACAGTACTGTGCAAAAGGGAAAAACACAAATCCTCCAGCATGCCTTTAGAGGGGATATCTATGACCAAACATTAGGAGCGAAATAAGGAATATAATATGATAAGAAAGATAATCAGGATCTGCATTTGTGTGTTTCTCCGCAGGGCTCTGTGTATCAGAAGACCAACGCCATGTCCGAAATCAAAAGGACCAATAAAGACACGTTCTGGGCTCAGGCTGAGGTAACCCTGGAGTATAATAACCAGCGGTCATTACACTACATTATTCAGTCAGTGCACAGGATGTATGCCCCCCCCCCCCTCCCCCAGTTCCCACCCAGTAGCCACCATAATGCTACCAGTGCCGAAAGGGTGAAGACTAGCATGTGCTTCCTCTAAGCTCCACCACATCTTTGGCAAAACCACAGCAACCACCTGAAATGCCAAAGCAGCCACCTAGAAACACCATAGGATGCCACAACACTATAGCAACTACTAAACAATACCATAGTAACCTTCTGAAATGCCATAGCACCCAGCCACCAACCATTTAACACAAACCACAGCAACCACCCAGCCACCACTAAGTAACACCATAGCAATTACATGAATCATCGCAACCACCTAGAAATTCTATAGCACCCATCCAGCAATCACCTGGGATCCCATAGCACCCATCCAGCAGCCATTTGGGATACCTTAGCAACCATCTAGCCACACTGTATCACCCCCTAGCAACCATTTAGCTAAATTATAGCAATCATGTGGCAACACATTAGCAGACACTTGGGACGCCACAGCAGCTGCCTAGCAACACCTTAGCCACCACAAACCAGCACCATAGCAACCACCTAGCAACGCTTTAGCACCCATCCAGCAACCACTTAGCACTTAACGCTATAGCAACCTCCTGGGATACCATTGCAGCCACCAAGCACAAACAGTTTTACTCTAGTGACCACTTTGCAACAGCCCAGCGTGGAAGTGGGAACCGTTCTGCATGTCCTTCATGACGTACACTGTTCTAGATATGTGATATACTGATATACTATATACTGATGTACGTACACTGATATACGATACTGATATTATGTTTGTTTCCAAATCACTGAACCCTGTTCTGCACGTCGTCTGCACGACTGATCAGCCAGGCAGTAAATCCTCAGTGTGGCAGCAATAATAACAGCATTGTTGATGCATAACAAACGTAATTGCCCTCAGCCTGTTCCAATTTGCTCATACATTTTAAATATATAAAAAGGAAACACTGCATGTCCTTGATGAAAATATAGTCTTGCTGCAGTGTATAAGGTTTAAGAACTCTCTCTCTCTCTCTCTCTCTCTCTCTCTCTCTTTTTAGAAAGACGAGGAGAAGCGGCGTCAGGAGGAGAGGAAGAAGGTGGACGAGGAGAGGCAGCAGCTGGAGAGAGAGAGGAAGGAGCGGGAGGCTAAGGAAGCGGCTGTGAGAGAGAAGGTGGCCAAAGAGAGAGCCTCGCAGATTGACGAGCAGAAGTGAGCTCCTTTAGGCTACCATACACACACATGATTGACAGGACGACTGTCGCAGACATTTGGTTTGGTCTGTGTGTGTGTGTGTTTGTGTGTGTGTGCATGTATGTAGGCTGATATAGTTGTGTTTGCATTGCAGGAGGTACCAACAGCAGGTGGAGAGTCAAAGTCGGCAGAAACAGGTTAGTAAGAGGGCGAAGAGTCTCTCTCTCTCACACACACATACACACACACACACACACACACACACACACACACACACCAGGGTTCGTACGGGTCCTGGAAAACCTGGAAAGTCATGCTGAAATCCAGTACTGAATAGTCTAATAATACTTGAACAATAACAAAATAACAAAAGAGTATTTAAAAGTCATGGGAAATATGGTAATGAGCTCCTGTCATCATTTTATATAATAATAATATAAAACACAAACTTTTACAGTGGCTTAATTTTTCACATGAACAATCGCTGCCCGTATTTCATATGACCATGCACAGTTTTGGCCATGGTATCATGAATGTGCTGTCAACTAGCTAGCCTGGACGGTCTTTCAGCTACTAGCGTGGACTAAACATTCCCTTAAACCAATTACAGGAACATTTTTGGTCCTGGAATTTTTCGGTACTTGAAATGTTTCGGGTTTTGGAATTTTTGGTACTTGAAAAGCCATGGAAAGTCTTTTTTAATTTGAAATTGGTTAAAGTGAAGTTAAAGTTTGAACCCTGACACACACACAACTGCATTAACTTTTCCCCTGTTCGTGGTGATAAGGATCAAAACATGATTCCAGGACTGTAAGTGTTGTCCTAAAGGCCACTTGAGATTGTGTGCTATTGTGAAATTGGTAAAATACGGTACTGTCCTTCAGCTCGTGTCTGCTTCATCACAGCCACGCTGTTATTGCTATGTAAACAAGACGTCCTACAAGTCCTCTAAATACGATAATGCTTGTCTACATTTATATTACCGCCCAAGGCCACAGTAGGGCATTCCATTCCCATTAGCGTTTGTGTTGACTGTGGTCGAGCTCCATCTCTACCAACCTCCCAAAGTGGTTCGAATGATCCAGTCCAATTCCTGTTGGTTCTAGTTGTGTTCTCACCTGACTTTACCCAGAAACAGTTGGTAAATGCAGGTGTAAACGACTTACGAGTCGCTGGTGGGGTTTTATACCTGGGAGTTTATTTGTAAGTGCAGCCTCCTTCAAGTAACCTGCAGTGTTCAGTCTCCAGATATCTGTATCTCTGGCCTTTCTACTTCCCCGTTTTCTGTACCTGGTGTCGGAGCACTGACTAATCTTGTTTTGCTCCACACCCAGATTATTTCTTTTTCTTTTTTTAACAATAGAAGCTTCCTCCTTCCTGATTTCACGCACTGCCTGTTGTGAAATCTCTTTTTGACAGCTGACTCACACAGACAACACTGTACAAATGTTAACTGTGTCAGGAGACACCTACTGGGGCTTCCTGGAGACCTTTTTTGCTTTGATAAGGCTGACATTTCGTGGGCCGTCCTGTCTGTAATGTCTTTATTTCCCGTTCGTTGAGTTGAACTGCCTTTAAAATAGGTGTGTAAGCCCTTCTTTCTCCTGAGGAACTCTGTATTGATTCTCTTGATAGCTCTCAATTTTGGCTTCATGATTCATGATTCTCTGGTTCTGCTGAGCGAGTTTGTTTGCAGCACCCTTCAAGCTACGCTGTGGTGATCAGTTAACCGTTTGCACCATTTGCATCATTTCACGCTAGCGGAGATAAACTGTCACTCATTCAGGAGGTGGAAAAGCTAGAGGTCTTTTAGGGACAGCCTCGGTTTCAGTCAGACAGATTTACACAGAGAAGCGGATTTGAAAAGAGGTTTTGAAATGGTAAGAGCAGTTTATAGAGCTGTGGCCGGGTACACCGATCATCTCACACGTTCCAGTTATGTCTGCATGGTCAAGTATGTCTCTAACATTTGCAGTTGGGTGCTTAAACTCAAATGCGGGACATCCAAATATAGCTTAAGGTGAATGCAAGGTTAGAGGCATTAGAAGAAGTCTTGATTCTTGAAACTGAGTCACTTTTGGAAGATGTTTAGGAGAAACGAACAGCTAAGAGGAAAATATGTTCGGTGCTGCTGCGGATGATGATGATCATTTACATTCATGGCATTTAGCAGACGCTCTTATCCAGAGCGACTTACAAGGTTACTCTTATTACAGAGACAGGCCAGTGTAGTGACTCTTGCCCAAGGACTCTTATTGGTGTAGCGCAGCATAGTCACCTAGACCGGGAATCTGTTGTGCCACACCAACCACTGGTGGTGGTGATGATGATGCTAACTTACTAATGAATTGCTGCTAGGAACGTACAACAAAGTGGTGTAAGCACGATGGAGAAGACTGCATGTACATTAGCATACATTTCTGTTGAGTGGGCCAACATCAGTGGACAGTGGTCTGGTCTTATGCCTGGTCAAACCATTTACTGGCTGATCACTGCAGATACAGGCCTGCATTGTTTTTTCTAGCTGGTATTAGGTAGATGTCAACTACTCTTAAAACTAAAAACAAAATTTAATGTTAAAATAATCTATAAAAAAAAAATTCCCACATTTGCTAGACAATGACCACTTTAGCTAACGTTAGCTAGATGTTGCTAGGTGTTACTTTGCTACTACCTGCTTATTTGGCTCAAAAATCTCCCAGTGTCCCTTTGCTATTTTTTAATATTCTGAACACACGTCCTGCTGAGAGCTGCTGGATTATCCTACGGAACGTTTTTGTTCATCCCCCCTCCCCCTAATTACTGATTCATTAACATGTGGCTTGTTGAACTTTGGCAAATGCCAGTGGCTTTATAATAAATAGATCCAGTGGTTCACTGCCTTAACACTCCCTTTACAATGTCAGCTCAGCTTGCCAGCTTGTGGTGAATTGCTTCTCCAGTTCTCACTGTAGAATAGAATGATTTTCCAACCACATGTTCAACCACTGCTTGCAATTTTACTTTGCTTCTTGTGAGTGCCTGAAATCACTGACCAGTCTGGTTTCGTTTGGTATTTTGCCTCACATTTCCAACTGTGAGCTCAGGCATTTGAAATGCCTCCGTCGTGTTTTAGCCTCTGTTTCCCAGGCTGTGTACTGTACACCTGGCTTTGTTTGCTCTTTCAGCTTCGTGTATGCATGTGTAAGAGTATGTGTGTTTGTGTGTGTTGTGAGAGTTATACTATCTTAATCTCATTTCCTCTCTCTCATAGGTTCTTCTTTCTATCACATGCATCAGATAATCTCTACAACAGATAAACAGAGTAAATCCGCAATAGAAGCCCCTGAGTAAACTGCTAAACAATAGTTACAGGACCTAGCATTCAAATGCAACAAGCTGATGTGAATGAAATGATGTCCAATGAAAAGCATGCATCTCCAAAAAAATTACTTTACAAGAGAAGGCATAATAAAAAAATAGTCTTAATTCAGAATTCTGAAGTCTGTGTAAAATAAGAGTTTGTTTTGAGTAATTTAGAGCGTTTCTATTGGTCCATTTATCCAGAATTACAGAGTACAAAGCAGCTACAGGGTTTAAACCATGGGAAAACAAAAAATGGACAGAAATGGTGATGCATGTTTTTTTATTTGACAGCAGTGAAATATTAACATAAATATTAAAGATCATATTTGTGATCATTAGCGGGGATGGTGATTATTTTATGGCAGCGTAGGCTGCGTTCACTTAACATATTTAATCAGTTTTTTGGCTGCTCTGGCTGACGCCGGCTGCTCTGGCTGATGCCGGCTAGACGCCGGCTGCTCTGGCTGATGTCGGCTGCTCTGGCTGATGCCGGCTAGGCGCCGGCTGCTCTGGCTGATGCCGGCTAGACGCCGGCTGCTCTGGCTGATGCCGGCTAGACGCCGGCTGCTCTGGCTGATGTCGGCTGCTCTGGCTGATGCCGGCTAGACGCCGGCTGCTCTGGCTGATGCCGGCTAGACGCCGGCTGCTCTGGCTGATGTCAGCTGCTCTGGCTGATGTTTATAAATGCAGTTGTTGGACATTAACGGGTTCAATACATAGCCAGTCCACAGAGCAGGCCACACTGCCTCTTCATGAACTCCTGATGCTCCAGTGGAAACAGAACTCGCTAATAAACACTGGCCTTCGTCTCATCCGCTGTTTATTGCAGCACTAATGTGTGAGTGTGTGTATGTAAGTGTGTGTGTGTATGTGAGTAAAAATCTGGTTTAAAGTGTGTGTTCATGTCTGGTAGGAGGAGGAGGAGCCGCCTGCAGCACAGCCCAAAACCTTTAAGCGTGGAGAGTCTGTGGAAAAAGCCAATGTGAGTTAGTGAGTGTGTGAGCCTGGCCACTGGACACCAGAGCTCTCCTGTCCACTAATGACCTCTCTTACATTTCCATACAGCTCCAGTGCCTTCCTTGGCCTTCCGTCCTTTTCTCTTTCCTTCATCTCTGAGCGTTTCTTCAACGTGCCTTCAGTCAGACTGTCTCTCTCTCTCTTTATACATATTTAATAATGCACTTGTTCTCTATATATATATATTTTTTTCTAGCTGTTTGGCCTTGCCTTCATCTGTTTATAGTCTACTGTTGAAAAGTCTGAAATCTCTTACTGATGATTTAAATGTAGTATCTCATTTATTTTTTAAATCACAGCCATTTCTGTGTGTTTTGACCTCCCGTCCACACCAACACAGTTTTGAAAGGTTTGTAGAGTGGACATTTTTGAGGAAAGCACCAGTAATGTCCACCACTACTGGACATTAGCATCATTTTATACCCTCCCTCATTGAAAAGTCATTCCAAATTTTCAACGGTAGCAAATACACATCTTTCTCTGCCACTCCTTATATTACACTGTAGTGCTTGTTAATCAGTGAAGATGCACGTGTGCTCATGTTCAACAGGAGGCCGCATCTCTCATCTCTCAGCGCTCTGTTAACCCCAGAGAAATGTTCCAGCAAAGAGAGCGAGGCATCGCCGCCAGCAGCACAGACAACACTCCATCCAGCCCACAGCCAGGTTAGACACACACACACACACTGTCTCACTGCTAATCTGGTACAGTTAAACTTGTATGGGCTTGCACTGTTCCGTAATACTCTCAATGATATGTGTATGTCATTAAATGTATAATTATATAATTACAGTTGAATCGTGCGTCAGAACAGACATAACTCTATAATAACATAATAAGGAGGAAAACAAGGTTTTTAAACAACTTAAAAAGTAAATACATGGAGAGAGTCCTGATCTCTCTGAAGATACCACTGGCTTTAATTCTGAGCAAGGTTAGCAGACCTAGCACACACACACACACACACACTTTTTGTTTTTTAATCAAGCCTTCATATATTTGACCTGAAGCCTCTGAAGCGTGCTAGTGAGATAGAATAGTAGAGTCCGCTATATTAAAAGATGTGTTTATTTCAGTAGTGCTGCATTTGCATGCTGTGTGAGGCAGCGGCAGAGAGAGAGAGAGGGAGGGAGGGCGGGAGGTTGGAGTGTTGAAGTGTGTAAAATTGGCTCCAGTTCGCAGCACAAGCCTAGACAAGCGGAGGGAGGTTTCTTGCCTGCTATTTAAAACATCTAAACCAAGGTCAGCGATTTGAGGCACACTTCTTCTAAAACAGATCCAGACTTACAGTAAGTCTGAGTTGGGAAGATGAGGCTCTGCTGGTGTGGGGTTTGCTGATTTAGAATATGAATGTAATTACGTCGTTATAACATTTATCTTCTATGTTTTAGGACGTATTTTATGAAAAATAATAGTCACTTTTTTCTAGTACTGATACTGAAGTCCTGTGTATCAGCTGACATCGATTGAGCACTTGTTGTTAAGTACAGTACAGTAGAGATGGCATTCGATCACGTTTTCTGTTCCATCACTAATACTAAATCCTTAAAATATCGTCTGGTGCAGATCCTGTTTTTTTTTTTTTGTTTGTTTGTTTGTATTTTGCTTTCAAAACCGCTGAGCTATAAACTAGATATTGTATTATACCACAGGTTGTTTTCTAGGACTGATACCAAATACTGATACTGAACTCTAGAGTATCGGCTAATGGAGAGCCAGTGCTTTTTTGATTTTGCCTTTTAAAACTGATGAGCTATGAACTACTAATGGCACAATACAGCTTTTACTCTTTCAGTACTGATATTAAATACTGATGCTAAATCATTGGCTACCGGCTGATACAGATCCAGTCATTTGTTTGTTTATTTTTGCTTTAAAAAAAACTGTAACTGAGAAATGGCACAATACCACTTTTACTGTTTCAGTATTGATACTGAATACTGATAAGGATACTGAGACTGATTCCTTAAGTACAGGCTGATCTCAGCTAATACAGATCCAGTACTTTTTGGGTTTTTTTCCATTATTTTTTTTGCTTTAGAAACTACTGGGATATAAACTAGAGATTACACCTTTTTCATTTTTTCTGTTCCAGTACTGAGACCAAGTACTGATACTAAATCCTTGAGTATCAACTGATCTCGATCAGTATTCAGGGTTTTTTTTTTTTGCTTTAAAAACTAGATATTAACTAAAGATGCAAAATACCACTTTTCCTGTTCCAGTAATGGCACTGAACCCTTGAGTGCTGGCTGGTGCTGGTACTGTCCACATAATCTGCTTTTTTTATTGCTGTCATGTAAAGTCTCCAAAATCTCCCAAACAGCAACTTTACAGGAGAAGGAAATAACCTCATTTGCAGCATTTTCTGTTGGTCTATTCATCATAAACAACTGATTCATAGTATCTTAAAAAGTGAAAAAAATCCAAAAATAGGGATGCAAAGGTTTTGTTGTATGATTTTATGGTAATATGGTTCTTGCAGCTAAGCTACTGCTAATAACAGCAGACTGTCAGTACAATAACAGTGAAACATCAGATTGAACATATTTGTCATAGGCGGGGCCTGGCGTTGACTACCACTTTGGGCAGTCGGTGGTTCAGCAGTTAGAGTGCTGGGTTATTCACAGGGTTGCGGGTTCAGTTCCCATTTCACCCTCTCTGCTCCAGAGGTGCTTTAGCATGACTGCCCCTGGGCTTTGACCCTGACTTTCTATACTGGATTTCACAGGACTGTGTAAGAATAAATGATGATAAAGACACAAACCAGATTGTAAAGTCTACTGTAATGCAGCATTATGAGTAGAACTGCACATTTTAGCAAGATTATATTTTTGTAATGGATAAACTGGATTTTATAATATAATGTGAATTATGGAAGGTAAAGAATGGGTCATTTCTGTGCCACAAATGGAGGCAGAACACTTTTAAACTAATTGGAGCTCATCAGAGGGGCACGTTTATGTAGCTGTAATGCAAATTCATACTAACCTGGTGCGGAAGTTAGCAAATGCGATAGGTGTAAAAACAGTAAAAGTAGAACATCCTTCTCAAACTGACACTTGACTTCCCACAGGAAGAAACACCCAGCTAACATCAGTGTTGGTGTGTGTCCTTTATGCTTTTCCTCTGCTCAACCGCTATTTGCCACCAATCTTTACTTTTTAATGTAAAATATTTATTACAAATAGCCTAAAAAATGACCTAATATGATATTTACCTCAATTTCTTATTAAAGCAGATTTTGGGTAAGATTAGATCTGGTTTGTATGGCACAAACCCCACCCTGTGCCTCACCGTAGCTCTCAAGAAAAATGCAAAAGCAGTCAGTGTTACTGTAGTTACTGCAGCCGTATTATCAGTGTCTGCTGTTGTATATGCATATTTGTGCTCTCTCTCTATCTCTCTCTCTGGCTCACTCTCAATGCCGATCTTTCTCTCTCATCATGCTGTTACTAAACCCTCCTCTCCGTTTAGCGCTCATTCTCCTCATTTTGTTCTAATGCGGTGTATAACCCATGTCAAGTGTCATCTTGGGCCTAGATCTTTTCATTATCTGTATCTCTGTGTCTGTGTGTTTGTATGTCTGTGTGTGTGTCTCAGGGCGGTTGAAAAGCCCTTTTCTGTCTAAGCAGCCTTGCGAGCCCGAGCCGCCTCGCTCTCCTGTACGCCGAGTCTCACCTGTACCAGCCGCAGGTACACACTTACACTTCCGAAGCCCAGTGGATTTACTCTTTTACAGTCCCCGTTTATCTTTTCCCAGTGTTCCAAGGCCATGCATGATTCAGGCCAAAATAATTCATAGATTTCTCAATTACTGCCCCACTATGTTCAAATGTTTGTGGACACCCCTTCTAATGAATGCATTCAGCTACTGAATTTGAAGTTGCACCAATTGCTGATACTGATACGTTGCACTGATACCAGGTGTGGGCTAGAGGGTTATAAGAGCTGTGGAGCAGTGGAACTGCAGTGTTCTCTGGAATGATGATTGGTGCTCCATCCAGTACTTTTGGGATGAGTTCGGGGTGATGGTGGGATGACAATCATCCAACATCCTGACCTCACTAACACTTTTGTCACTGAATGCAATCAAATCTAGTAGAAAGCCTCCTTCCCTGGACAGTGGTAGGATAAACTCTTTTTAGTACCCTGAATTTGGGAAGAAACAGTAAATGAGCAGGTGTCCCAATACTTTTGTCCATATAGTGCATAATTCATAGTGGTGACCCTAAAGCTCTGATCCAAATTCTGCTAATAAGGTATTATTAGTGTTAGCGTGACCCATCCTCCTGTATTTCGGTGTGCGGTGTGGAGTGTCTCCTGTGTGAAGTGTCTTTTCTATTGATACTCTTTCCTTCTTCTGCTTGATGTTCAAACACACGCACACACACACACACACACACACACACACTCTCTCTTCTGCTGAATTCTGCTCCTCCATGACCCCATAAGTCGTAACCGCACCGCCACCCATATAAAAGTGCAGTAGATTCCAAACCGTACATGAAATCTAACGCACTGTTTTATATGGGCACCACACTCTTAAAAACTAAGGGTGCTCCAAAGGGTTCTTTAAGTAAGGCCACTTTTGGTCCCATAAAGAACCAAGTTTGTAAAAGAGATAAGCAGATGTGAAGAACCTTTAAGAACTTCTTCAGAACTTTTCACTTGATGTAAAGATTCTGTACTAATTTAAACAGGTTCTTCACACTCCCACACTTCATCTCTTCTATAAACAAGATTCTTTATGATACCAAAAATGGGATCCATTTAAGACCCATGTTTGCGATAGAGATGTGTGATTGAGAAGAAGCCTTAAAATTAGTGAAGAACCTTTACACTCGTACATCTCTTTAAATCTCTTATGCATCATTTGGTTCCACATTTGGTGTGTGTGAGTATGAAGAACCTCATAAGAGCTTGAAGCACTGATCACTAATTTGAAGCTTCTCTCTAGTTTACAAGCATGGTTCTTCATGAAACCAGAAGTGGTTCTACAGTGGAATCGCTCAAGGATCCCTTTGGTGAACCTTTATTTTTAAGAGTGTAGCTTTTCATATGCAGCATCACAAACCAATCCTCAGACATCACAGCCGCCACCAGGACGGGCTCAGGTGTTCACTCGGTGGATGTGTGTGGAGCTTGTAGGGGTGTGTGTGTGTGTGTGTGTGTGTGTGTGTGTGTGTGTGTGTGTGTGTGTGTGTGTGTGTGTGTGTGTGTGTGTGTGAAACAGAAAAAAAGTGGATTTGTTTGCTCTGCACAATCTCCTGAAGGGTGGAGTTCAAACCCAAGCAGAGTTCTGACCGACAGCTCCAGAAGCACTGTTTAAAAAAAAAAAAAAAAAAAAAAAAACCCTGTGTGTGTATGTGTGTGTTATGAGTAGAGCCCAAAGTTGAGGAGTGTGCCACATCTGATTATGAGGAACCAGAGGGAGCAGCTGATGCAGAATATGAAGGTGGGACAGACACACACACACACAGAGCCAACATCCATTCATCTTCATTGTGTCCCGTCACATGTTCTTAAACCATCTCCTGAAGCGCCACCTTGTGGACAGAGGACAACAGTGCTTACAAATATCTGAAATTCTCTCTCTCTCTCTCTCTCTCTCTCTCTCTCTCTCTCTCTCTCTCTCTCTCTCTCTCTCAGATGTTCAGCCGGTCAGTGATCAGTATAACTCTCACGTGGAGCAGCAGCTGGAGTACGAGGCAGTAACAGAGCCAGACAGCGTTTACGAGGAGCCGCCGCAGGTACAGCTCTGAAGTTCTGACCACTGAATTTCTTATCAAAGAGATTCACTTTCATTGATGGTTTCAGTAGATTTAGGCCGTTTCCCCACCTGTCCCGAACACACAAGTCCAAGCCCAGGATCCATTCTGGGGTTGTCCGGTGGAGGGTGCTTATTATCACTGGTTTGGATTTCACACAGAGCCCTTCATTCTGCTCGTCCCTCAGCCTATTTACTATCGCCTAATTTACATTGACAATTTGCATCTCTGTTGCGAAAAAAACCCGTGTCTCCAAAACATGAGCTTTACAGCAGAAGAAAAAACATTAACTTTCATTGAAAGTCAGTGTAGAAAGATTTTATTACAAGCCATTTTTAAGCATTTCTATTGGTTCATTTATCATGAAGTTTCTGATGTAATATAAGGAACAACTGCCAGATTCACATTACTCCAAAATAGTGAAAAACATAAAGAATTGAGATTTGAATTGAAGTGTGACGGCAACAAAAAGTCAATGCCTGTTACCCTAGAAGCTAGAAGAAATTATATGTTTTTAGCACTTAATCAAATTAATCAAATGCAGTGTTTCAGTCACATGACACTGCTAGCTTTTTGATGGTACTGTATAAAGCATTTATTAAGTGTTTTAAGTTATTTGATGTATATAAAGTAAGAATATGAGTTTGGATGGGGTTATGCAAGCCTATTTACCACCCTGTTATTTTTACTTAAGAATAAAACACTTTTTTTTAATGCAGGGCTTTAAGCTCTGCCTTAAATTGCTGGTTCTCTGGGATGGCTTAGAGGAGCTGCTTTTTTATTTATTTATTTTTTATTCCTGTGTCTGACCGGATTAGTAGTGTTATCCGCTCTGGACGCATTTTGAGTCCTCCCAAAGCAATGTGCGATTAGCTAGATGTTAAGAGTTGTAACTGGGCGGCTTTGTTAGCTTTTAACCTAGCACCTGCTCGCTCCCTTGGCTTTCCTGTACAGATACCCACAGCGGGGCTTCCTCTGGTTCACCCGTCAGCCTCATATGAGGCTTAACTGTACGCTTTAAATCCTCAATACGCATCAATGTACTCCCAAAATCCTCAGTTAAAGTACATATACAAGCTATTGACAAAGTGTTCATTTGCATCTCTGAACTCATGCAGCTCATGCAGTGTCCTGGATCAGGTGCTATTCTGCATAATATGTTGGTAAATTCTTGTTGTTATATTTATTGAAATTGCAGCAAATTTCTCAACCTAATCTCTATCTGCGGCATCTGTAGCATACAGTTGATTACCACAGATAATGCTTTCGAGGTGTTTCCCTGAACATAGAAAACAGCAGAGAGCCATCTGACTCAAAACACACTTGCAGTGGGAGCCAGTGGTCAGTTGCTTCAGCATTTGGCTCATAAACAAGTGAGGCTGATGACACCGACATAATAGTAGACGCTCTACTAAAGATGAGTGGAATGAATGGTTAGATGGGGGTTAAGTGGTGTGTGTGGCGGCCAGTTGTTGAATGTAGTGTTTGTTTTCCCGTCAGGCGGAGCAGCAGAACACGTATGAGGAAACGGGAGACCGCGGCGTCTGTGCTCGAGCGCTTTACGACTACCAGGCTGGTGAGTACCACCACTTTTATAATTGTTTGGTTAAAACAAAACTGATACCCCAGGTCGTCTCATTATGAACGTAATATTAATAATGCTAATTACAATACTAGCAAGAAATTATGAAGTTAGGAAGGCCGGCACTCCTGCTCCTTACCTAATCAGCCATTGATTTGGCAGCAGTGCAGAAAATCATACAGGTATGGGGCAGCAGCTTCAGCTACTTACATCAACCTCGGAAGAAATGAAGCTAAAAGGACCAAAAGGAGGCTTCACCTAGTATTAGTATAGTGTTTCTAATAATAAAAAAGTGCTTGGTTAGATTCTGATGTGTTCTGGTGCTCTTCATGCAGCAAGGTTTAGCTGATGTTGTAACAAGAAGCTTAGCTTAGCTTAGATCTCGTTTATTTACTCCAACAACTCTTCACCACCAAACCACAACCGAGATAAATGTTAATTTTGAGGTTTCTCTAGTTGAACTCAGACCTAACATCTCACAGTCACAAACAAAACTGCTTAGAAGATTATTTACCTGGGATAGAACTAGAGATGCACCGATTCTGATTTCCCAGGTTTTTAACACATGACTGTCTGACTTCTTTCCTTCATAAAAATTATAAATCACAGCATGCAAAATCATTTTCGTTCAACTTTTCAAACATTAAATGTGTGATGGTGTGTTTGAAGTTTAAGCTGTTGTAGATTCAGTACAAACATTTGTAAAGGTCTTGTATTTTATCTAAAGCATATATAAGCCCTTATAGGCACGTCTGTTCGCTCAGAGGCCATATATGCAACTCTGCCAGCCAGTTATTTCTCATACAAGCCCAGGCTTCTATAGAAACCAAAATACTGAATACAGAAGATCAGATTACTGTTTCAAACCAGATCATTAATAAAAATCAGATAAAATCCTCATGAATAGTTTGCAGAGATCTGTACACCGAGGGGGGTTGAAGCCAACCCCCCAGTCTCGTCTTGTTATAGATGGGGACCTTATCCGTAAACAGACGGCATGTTGAACATTAGGAGAACTCCCATTCATGTTTCAGGTCAGAACAGTGGGGTCTGACGGAGTACAACAGTGCCATCTAACGTTCAGGGTTTAAACACTACTACATAAACCTGGCTGTCACCAAGCTTTTCATTAAACTGTTGATTAAAAAGCAATGCTGAGTTTTTGAGAATCGAGACAGTATTGCTAAAATATTACTTCGATGTGTTAGTGTGTTTTTATAAATAACAGAGAAGCCTGTTATTTACTTGAAAAGGGAGTATTGTAATCTTTTCCTAAGCTTTCATGCAACATGAAAAAGTTTGGTGTGTGTGTTTGAGCTTCATTGGAAATATATATGAATAAGCTCTTGGTGTGTGTGTGTGTGGAACTGTTTGATTTCAGTTAAGATAAGAACAGTTGTGAACAAAGGAACTTATTGAAAGCCTACACTGTATGTGTAGAAGTATGAATGTGTAATTAATGTGTGTGTCTGTGTGTGTCCTCATAGCTGACGACACAGAGATCTCATTCGACCCGGACAACATCATCACCGGCATCGAGATGATCGACGAAGGCTGGTGGCGAGGCTACGGTCCGGATGGTCATTTCGGAATGTTTCCAGCCAATTACGTTGAGCTCATCTAACACCAGCTGATCCCCCTCAAACACATCTGGGCAACACCGACTTGCTCCGCCCAGATCAGCGATTCTGTTGGGGGAGGGGAAACATGTCCATTATAGTTGATTGGAAAGACTGAAACAAAAATCATGGACCAATGAATGATTGAGAGCAGAGGGGAGCAGAGTGGGGGGAGGCTTTTAAACTCTCAGTTTAAGATATTCCACAAATTAACGTTGTTTACTTTGTTTGTTTTTGTTTTTTGTTCAAAGTTCATCAAAGGTTCATCATCAAAGTGTTCCACACAAAAAGCTGAAGATACTGTTTGACTAATTCCTAAAAAAAAAAAAACCCAGTGCGTGCGTATAATGCAGTAAATTGTTCACGTCTTTTATCAAGTTGACCTTAAATATTCCATGGAGCAGATTAGCACTTGTGTCTTTTCCTCGAGACTTTTTGCGTTTGCCAATCTTTCTGGAAGCATTCCTGTTTGAGCAGTTGAGACGTTCAGGTTTTATTGACGTAGAGTTCCTTAAAGCGGATTGACTGACTGACTGATTCGGATTTGAGAGGTTTGTTTGGTGCTGCCACGGCCAACAGAGCCGTTCCGCTCCTGTCTGTTTTGTTTTGCCTTGTTTTGTTCGTTTTTTGGCCTTTCTGCCTCTCAGATCTGAACACGCTCGCTTTGCTGTGCTGTGTCTGGATTCGAGTCTGGACTCCAATTGGGTGCGCCGTTATAGGGCAGGAATTGTAGAAACCAAGGGAACAATGAGTAATCTGTGATCTTATCGTTTTTAGCATCTCTGAGGACTTCTGGAGGACCTCAGTGCTGTAGCCTTTCTGCCAGTTTTAACAACAACGAAAAAACTGTGATTTTCTGTTGTGTTTTTTTAATATTTACGTTTCAGGGAACCATAATTCTGTTCATCTTTTTGCCTTTGGGTCCAAATTAGAGGCTGCCCTCGGCATTGCTTGGTTTTGTTTTGTGGCTTATTTGAATACTGGATTCATTTAGACCCACGTAGGTTTGCCGTATTTTTGCACAGCTGGGAATATATACATACACACACAGACACACACGATATCAAGCTGCCAGGGCTGTGCCAATAGAGGGTAACCGCAGAGTGAAAAGAATATATTTTGAGAAAAGAAAATCGTAACTTTACCGGATGTGGAACTGCCAGCAGGAGCACGGTTCTTGAAACAGATCATTGTGTATAGCTGATGATAACAGTGTGGGAAAATTGTAACTTTAATTAGAAAGAGGAAATAAAGGAACTTAAATGAGAACCGTGTTAAGTTTTGGTCTGACTGTGGAGAACTTGATGAGGGTTGAGAGCATCTTCAGTGGAAAACCTTCATTTGTGAAGATAATTGGTGTCTACATCCCTCTAGCTAACCCTTGTTGCATGTCCTGCCTCTCCGAGTGTCCTGTGCTGAAATGCACCATTTTAAATGTTTCTATATGCAAGTACGCTACATGGCCAAATGTTTGTGGACACTCCATTGAATAAGCTGCACCCATTGCTGACACAGATTTGCAAATTGAGCTGTGGAGCAGTGGAAGAGCTGTGTTCTCTGGAATGATGGTTGGTGCTCCATCCAGTACTTTTGGGATGAGTTGGGAGTTGGGAATGAGGTGGGGTGGTGATCATCATCCAACATCCTGATCTCACTAAGCCTCTTGCAGTGCTCCTTGAAAATCCTTGAAAAAGCCTTCTTCCCTCACTTCATTCCCACAGTAGAGAAGAAACCATGAATGAGCAGGTGTCCCAATACTTTTGTCCTTTTATATATATATATATATATATATATATATATATATATTGTATTCGGTTCTAAGCCATCTGTTGTCAAATAAGACTTCAAAATGACCTCCTATAGGAGTTTTCATGTGGTGGAAAATTCTATTAATTTGTTCTTTATTTGAGTCATAAAAACATATTTACTTTTTTTTAAACCCAACAACCCTGTAGAGAGCCGGGGCTGCAGGAAGTGTGAATCACTGTGGCTGAATCTGAAGCACTTCAGTGGTTTTGAATATTAATGGAAGTCAATGGGAACTTCCCACAGTTCACTGCTTTGCATACAAAAAGGTGAAGCCTGTTCAGTTGACCTAGAGATGTTTACTCATCAGACATGTGAGGGCAGTATTCCACCGTCACACACACATACACACACACACGGCAGTGCTTGTGGTTAGCACATGGGTCAAAATGTGACACCACAACCATTTCTGATGCTCGCGCTTCCTGTGCTCAATATTCATTAGCATCAAAACACACACAAAAAAAAGACTCGAACGTCAGTCCCACGATGCTTATCTGGAGTTTCGCTTCAGGTTGGGTTACTTCAAGGATTCGAGGATGTGGTTGAACTTATCTGAATCCAACCATGGGAGGATTTAAATGACGAACAATTCTGAGATTTTGAGATATTTGGATTCGTTCATTCATAAGTTGAGCTGATTTGAGGCAGTGCTGTGATCTCAGACCAGCACAAATATCAGATTTCCTAAACGCACTGCCCACGAGCTAATACGCTCTCCAGGAGTGGGCTCCCTGCTCTCAGCTTTGAGGTTTCATGGTCTGCCCTCAATCGAAACCGAACCGAATAAAACATTCGGCTGAAGGCCAGAAACCAGACACTTTAACTGTGCCATACCTACAGCCCACAATATGACTCAGGTTGACCCCCAAATATAAATCACCACTACACACAAGCCAATATGGAGACCATAGTACTCTGCTCCTCGCCCAAGTACTCTCTGAAGACGTGGGTCCAAGGCCCTGACTTCCGTTATCTTCTGAGTGAGGCCTTTCCCTCTGACGGCACTGGTGAACTTGAGACGTCAGCCACAGATGGAGTGGATATGCTGGGGCTGGGTTGCTGCTCCACACGTCACTTTGCAGATGTACCTACCTCTGACAGTTATTATGGTTATTATCGGGGGGTGGGGGTTGGGTGGGATTCCACCCATTCCAATTCCAAAACGGATGCAGAATATGCAACATTGAACCTGCTGACATGTAAACAAGATCATTCAAAGTGGGTTTGGTGGGAAATGTCCTGCTGAAAAGTCCAGCTGAAGACCAGCTTTTACTGGTAGATGTTTTTAGATGGTCTAAGCTGGTCTTTGTTGGTCTTCAGATGGTTGAAAAGCCAGCTGGTCGTCCAGTAGTTGAAAGCGGGTTGACCAGCCTAGCACACGGTTTTTACTTGAGTTTGATAGACTCCTGTTAGCTGGTCTACCAGCCTGATCAACTTGGCCAAGCTGGCAATGCTGGTAGTTCCAATGAACCAGCATGGTCAAGCTGGTTATACTGGTGAACTATAAGTAGTGTGGCCTAGCTTGGTCAGGTTGGCTGACCAAGCTGACCGAGTCGGGCTGGGTTTTTCCAGCAGCGAGGCTTCAGCTTCTTTAAGTTGTTGTAAGTTAAGTTTAACTGTTGCTGACATAGATGTGCAAATGCACATGCACATACAGCTTGTCCAGCCCCTGTAGAGAAGTACTGCCAATAGATTAGGACTCTCTGGAGTAGATAAACCTGCTGAGCTTATCGGTACCATGCTGCCTAATGCCAGGCGTGAGCTAGAGGGGGGTATGAAGCTCAACAGCATTGAAATGAGGGTGGGTGCTCCAGCCAATACTTCTGGAATGAGTTGTGGAGTTGGGGAGTTGGGGATGATGAGGTGGTGTGGTGATTATCATTCAATATCCTCATTAATGCTAATGTGGATGAACACAATCAAATCCTCACAGCAATGTTCCTCCAAAATCTAACAGAAAGTTACTCCACACAGTTACTCCAACAAAAGCTGGATCAGCTCTTTTTAATGCCTTTGATTTCAGATGAAGTGGTGAATTAGGAAGGTGTCCCAATACTTTTGTCTTTTAATTGAACAATACGCAGCACTGCTACACGCCGAAATTTTTGGACTTCTTAAATGCGTAATGAGCCGAGAAAAGCACTGATTTTGTCAGCGTAGTTCCGACAACAATTTCAATATTTCTGTGATATACTTTATGAATTTCTTCTAAGAAGGAAGCAGTTCTGCGTACGGCTCGCTGATTAACTCTGACCTCAACAGAAACACTGTGTGTCAAAATCAGTTTCCTGGAATAAGAGAAATCAACATGACCGTTTGGGGATTTTCTGTTTTATCACCCCAAGTTTCACTTTCAGTAGAAAAAAAAAAACAAATTGTACATTTTCCCTTCTTCTGAGATTACAATCATCTTTTCATCTTTTTTTTTCTCAACTGAAATTTTAAACTGAATTTTTCATCTGCACATCCTCTCACTCTACCAAACCTGTCTACCCCAGGCGCAAGGATTCGTTCAGAGCATTAGTTCGATCAGCTACTGATTGATTTGAACTGATTCTGGTCTGGTTCTGGAAAGTCCAGCTCGTTCTAAAAGTACTGGATGAAGCTTCATCCTTCCAGAGAATACAGCTCCACTGCTCTGCAGCCCGACGCTGTGGGAGGCTTTACACCTCTACAGCAGCTGCTTGGTCTCATATGTGGCTGCACCCTGCTCTACACTCTTAATTATAAAGGGGGTGTCTGGATACTTTTGGACATGTAAGGCCAATTCCTAGATACTTAAAGAATACCTAACCCTACACTTAATAGGACCCTAAAGGCCTGTATGCTGGTATTATAATTAGCAGGTACAGAATAATTAGTATGTACTGGGTAATTAGTAGGTAGTGGATGATTAATGTGTACTACATAATAAGTACTTGAATACTTTTGAATATTTAGTATTTACTGAATTTCTAGCAGCCACTGGCTAATTATTATGAGTAATTAGTAAATGCTGAATGAATTATAGGTACTGAATGACTAGTTAGTAGTTACTGAGTAATTAGTAATTACTGAGTAGTTAATAGGCACTACATAATTAGTACATATTGAATAATGAGTAATTTTATGAGTATTTATTTTTTATAGTAATTTTATAGTATTTAGTATTTTATGAGTAATTATTGAATAATTAGTACCTAATGAATAATTAGCAGGTACAGAATAATTAGTATGTACTGATTTTAACTGATCGGTCCTGGAAAGTCCACCTCAACAGCAGCTGCTTGGTCTCAAATGTGTCTGCACCCTGCTCTACACTCTTAGAGGTATTAGAGAATACCTAACCCTACACTAAATAGGACCCTAAAGGCCTGTATGCTGGTACTGAATAATTAGTAATGGTTGAAAAATTAGTAGATACTGGCTGATTAGTAATTCTTGAATCTTTAGTACTTACTGAATAATTGGTAGATACTGAACTAGTATTTACTGATTAATCTGCAGTTACTGAGTAATTAGCAAATATTGAATGATTTGTAATTACTGAATAATAAGTGCATACTGAATTATAGTTATAGTTATTAGTTACTGGGTAATTAGGCACTACATAATTAGTACATATTGAATAATTAATAATTATTGAATAATTAGTACCTAATGAATAATTAGCAGGTACAGAATAATTAGTATGCACTGGGTAATTAGTAGGTACTGGCTGATGAATAGGTATTACATTATTCATATTTACTAAATATTTAGCAGCCACTGGCTAATTAATATGAGCAATGAGTAAATACTGAATAATTAGTAGATACTGAATGAATAATAGGTACTGAATGACTAGTTAGTAGTTATGTACTGGGTAATTAGTAGGTACTGAATAATTAGTATGTACTGGGCAATTAGTAGGTCCTGGATGATGAATAGGTACTACATCATTAGTATTTACTGAATATTTAGATGAGTAAATACTGATTGATTAGTAGATACTGAATGAATAATAGGTACTGAATGACTTGTTAGTAATTACTGAGTAGTTAATAGGCACTACATAATTAGTACTTACTGAACAATGAGTAATTTATGAATAATTAGTACTTAATGAATAATTAGCAGGTACTGAATAATTAGTATGCAATTAGCACTTCTTGAATAATG